>NC_061854.1:33232663-33240163 GCF_019202785.1 Penaeus chinensis
ATAGACGGACAGAGACATTGACACAGAGACAGACAGGCAGACAAAGCGAAAAATGAAAACACAAAAAGAAAAGAAAACTCGGTATCCAAACACTTAAAAAAATCCAAATAAATAGAAAAATAAAAACTTTGATAATTAAAACACCAGACACAGAAGAAGGAAAATGTAATAAAAAGACAAAGTCACGAAGAAAAATTATAAACATATTTTAAAATAATCTTCTCAAACACACGTGCGAGAGAAGAAAGGGGAGGTGGAAGGGGGAGGAGGAGAGAGGAGGGGGGGATAGGGGGAAGGAGGAGGGGGGGTTAATGGGGGGAGAGGAGGATGGTGGGAGAGGGGGGGAGGAGGATAGAGAGGGAGGGGGGAAGGAGGATGGTAGGGGAGGGGAGAAGGAGAATGGTGGGGGAGGGGGGAAGGAGAATGGTGGGGAAGGGGGGAAGGAGGATGGTGGGGGAGAAGGGGGAAGGAGGAGGGTGGGGGAGAGGAGAAGAAGAATGGTGGGAGAGGGGGGGAGGAGGATGGTGGGGGAGGGGGGAAGGAGAATGGTGGGGGGAGGGGGGAGCTGTGGGGTTTCCGATTCAGAAAGGCTTCCTTGGACCTGGTGTGAGGGAATCCCTAGCGAGTGAGAACGAGTTTGGTGGTTGGGGAGCCTGAGAGGTTTCCAGGGGGGGTGGGGGTGTCAAGGAAGGGGGTGTTGCTTTGAAGTCGATTGGGGAAGACTTAGAGAGAGTGAGGGGGGAGGGGGAGGAGATGTGGGAGAGAGGGGTAGGAGGGGGAGAGAAAAGGAAAGAGAAAGAGAGAGAAAAAAAAGGAAAGAAAAAGAGAGAGACAGGGAGAGAAAAGCAAAGAGAGAGAAAAAAAGAAAAGAGAGAGAGAGAAAGAGAGAGAAGGGGAAGACAAACAGACAAAGAAAGAAAAAGAGAAAGAGTTGCCTGAGGGACGTCACGTCTCTCAGGCAACTCTTTAACTTACTATGTTCCGATCGATTTTTTTTTTTATCACTTTCTTTTTATTTTATTTTATTTTATCATCGATACATTTAACATATATAATATATATAATATTTAATATATATTATATGAAGAGATTACTGACGTGTATTTAATGACGTAAGCTTCAGTGCAGACACACTTTCATGTTGTATATCCGTAGCATTAAAAAGTTTTTTTCTTATACTTATTGTTTCTTTGATTATCATTCTCATCATGTTTATTATCTTATCTATTCCCAGTTCTATTTGATAACCTAATCGAAAGGAGATAAACACAGAGAGAAAATGTCAGATAGATAGAGAGACAAAGAAAAAGAGAGAGAAGGGGGAAGGAAGGGAGAAAGAGAGAGAAGGGGGAAGGAAGGGAGAAAGAGAGAGAAGGGGGAAGGAAGGGAGAAAGAGAGAGAAGGGGGGGAAAGGGAGAAAGAGAGAGAAGGGGGGAGGAAGGGAGAAAGAGAGAGAAGGGGGGGAAAGGGAGAAAGAGAGAGAAGGGGGAGGAAGGGAGAAAAAGAGAGAAGGGGGGAGGAAGGGAGAAAGAGAGAAAGAGGGGGATGAGAGAGTGAGTGAGTGAATGAGTGATTGAGTGAGTGACTGAGTGACTGAGTGAAAGAGAGAGAGTGAGTGACTGACTGACTGAGTGACTGAGTGAGTGAGAGGCAGACAGCAGGCAGGCAGCAAGACAGACAAATCAGTGCTGGGAAGCAGACATGAAGGGAAAACCTAAAAGCAAAAAGATATCCAGACCAGAAGGGAAGAAAATAAAAGGGCCACAGACCAACTACAAAGCAACCAATGAGGGCGAAGTGACTTTACCGAAGAACCAATCACGTGGCAGCATTTTTTTACGACGCCGATACGAGAGCATTAAACAGCATGTGAAGGGATGTGAAGGAAAGCGAAGAGAAAGAAAAAAAAAATAGGATAAATGTGCACAAAGAGAGAAAACGGAAGAACATAGAAAAAAGGAAAATAGAAAAGGAAGGGGAGGAAACAAGGACGTAAGAGAGGAGGGGAAGAGATCAAACGAAGCAGAGAAACAGGCAAACGAGAAGTGTTGAGCAGAAAGTTGATTTACTTTTGCGATAGCACTGGATTATGACCCTAAATGCACTTGTATACACAGAGTTAAAAGGGAAAGAGGAAGGGAAGTGATGAAGATTGGGAAGAGGGAAGAAGAGATAGAAGCGAGAACGGCAAAAAGAAATAGGGGAAATGAAGATACAGAAAGAGAGACAAGTGCAACCCAAGCTGCTAAAAATGAGAGACAGGCAGACAGACAAAAGAGAGAGAGAGAAATGGAGAGAGAGAGAAAAAGGGAAAGAGAAAGAGAAAGAAAGAGAGAGAGAGAAAGAGAGCCGAATGCAAAAGATACAAACACAGACACAAAAATGTTAACAATTCCGAATATCAGAGATGGGACGTAATATTGCAATGAGTGAAGCAAGAAATAAACTGTTAATTAGACCGAAAGGCAGAGAAAACACGTTCGAAGTCACGAAATGAATAAATGGCAAGTTGATAAGCATCCAAATTGCAATTTCGTTAAGTAAATAGTGCCGTTTCTCTAATGAAAATGGATTTGGAATCAAAACGATATCTTTTGGCAGACTTATTGCCGATTTACTTATAAAAGTAAATCGGCAGATCACGGTACCATTTTTTTTAATAGAAACTTTAACAAGGCATTAGTCAGCAACAACATTAGATTTTATTATAAGAAAAATATTATATATGTCAATGCATAACAGAAATGTTTTTGATAGCAAAATAACAGTAAAAAAAATTATTATCATTAGCATCGACTATTGTCAAAATCAAATGGAAACTAAGCATTATTACTGACCAATAAGTGTTGACTTTTGATTAATTAAATACTATATATGTTGGCAAATAGTAGCATTGATTTTATTGATTCAAAGTGGATATTATGAGTCTTAAGAGAATTAGATAAAAACTAAAATTTGTTGGTTAGAATTCCCATATTCTTTCTTAAAATGAAAAAAAAAAAAAAACTGTTTCAGGATTATGATTTTCAATCTAATGCGCAAAGTTTAGAATATGCAGGTTAGCAATACCTTTGATTTTAATGAGATTAAGAAGTAGATAGAAAAAAATATATTGTTAGATAGAAGTTCCTGGTGCTAATGCAATTCAAAATAAAATGTTTAAATGCGATATTTAATCAAAGGAAATTTGGTTCATAAGTTGATAAGTAGATTAATAGTATTATTTCCTCGTTCCTTTTTAAACTCGGATATCAAATCATAGTTTTCTCATGACTGAAAATATCTTTCGGAGAAAAAGATATTTCAGATCCTAATGTAACTTTCGGTTCCCTCGAGCGTTGGTCATTTTCTTCTCCTGGTCCATGCTGTTCTAGACATTTATTTTCCCATTTCCTATTCCTGATTTTCTTTCTTTCTTTCTTTCTTTCTCTTCTATTTCTCCCAATCTTCCTTCCGTATCTTCTTAATCTCTTTTCTTTTCGTCTTCATCCTCTTTTTCCCTTTTTGTTTTTTCTCTTCTTCCTCTTCTCTTCCTTTCCCTTCCTTTCCTCCTGCCATTTACCCTCTCTTTTCTTCTCTCCTTCCTCTCCCTCTTCTTCACCTCATTTCTCCTTTCCTTGCTCCTATGCTTCCTTATCTCCCTCTTCCCTTTTTACCTTTCTTTCCTCCTCTTCTCCTCTCCTCCTCTGCTTTTTCTCTTCTTCATCTCCTTCTTCCTCTTCTTCATCTCCTTCCTCCTCTTCTTCGACTCTTTCTTCCTCTTTCTGCTCCTGTCTTTCTTCCTCCTCTTCTTCACCTTTCAACTTTCCTTCCCCCTCTCCTTCCTTCCTTCACTCCTATTTTTCTCTTCTCCTCCTCTCCTTTCTCCACTCCTTCTACCTCTCTCTCTCCCTCTTCTTCCTCCTCCTTTTTCTTCTCTCCTTTTCCTATGCCTTGTCTCTTTTAACAAACTTTTAACAAAAAACATAAAATATTCGAACAAATAAAGTAAAAAAAACACACACACACACACAAGACTTTGTAAATCCTTTCATATGGTGTTGTAAGAAGTTAAGTTCGAGTTTCTTAAGTTTAAACTTTCTAGAAAAAAAAAAAAAAAAATCGGACTTTTCTTGTCTTTATTAATTGACTCAAACCAATACAAAGGTTGAGGGAAAGGGAAAGATGAAAGATAAAGGAGAGATAGGGGAAAAGAAGGAGGGAGGAAGAGAATTAGTAAAAAAAGAAAGGAAGAGGAGAGAGAGAGAGAGAGAGAGAGAGAGAGAGAGAGAGAGCGAGAGCGACAGAGAGAGAGAGAGAGAGACGGGGAGAGAGAGAGAGAGTGAGACGGGGGAGAGAGAGAGAGAGAGAGAGACGGGGAGAGAGAGAGACGGGGAGAGAGAGAGACGGAGAGAGAGAGAGAGAGAGAGAGAGAGAGAGAGAGAGAGAGAGAGAGAGACGGGGAGAGGGAGAGAGAGAGAGAGAGACGGGGAGAGAGAGAGAGAGAGAGAGAGAGACGGAGAGAGAGAGAGAGAGAGAGAGAGAGAGAGAGAGAGTATGACGAGGGGAGAGAGAGAGAGAGAGAGAGAGAGAGAGAGAGAGAGAGAGACGGGGAGAAAGAGAAAGAGAGAGAGAGAGACGGGGAGAGAGAGAGAGAGAGAGAGAGAGAGAGAGAGAGAGAGAGAGACGAGGGGAGAGAGAGAGAGGAAGACGGACAGACAGACAGAGACATAAAGACAGAGAAAGAGAGAGGGAGTGAAAAGAAATGAGGAAGAGAGGGTAGAGGGTAGATACAGATGGGAGAAAAAAAAAAAAAAAAAAAAAAAAAAAAAGATGAGAGAGATAAACACGAAGAAACACGATAGAGACACGAAGAGAATTAAAACAAACGAAAAAAAGAAAAGAAAAAATGGTAAGAGAAACATCAAACAAGGAAGAAAATGCAAGAGATAAAGGAATGAGAATTAGATTACACGTAACAACAAACAGGTATTAGCATGAGGGTCAAAATATTACTTTTCCTGCTGGTATATGAGATTTTTTTTTCAGAAGTCTGACTTTTTAAGAAGAAATATGACTTTTTAGGCAGAAGGGAGAGTTTGCATGTGATGTGTTATCGTCGTGTTAACAGTAACTGAAGTATTTTGTGTCGCATTACTGTTATATTTTGTATGTGTTATATTGTGTATGTATGAACAGCAAATGTCGTATTTTATATAAATAAACAATTACTGTCTTATTCTTCGTGTATGAACGAGTCCTCTAGTGCAATTTCTTGAATTATGATATTGCTATGCAGTCTTTTTGTCAACATTATTTCCACATTTTGCCAAATGTCTCACTCGCAGTCACTTTGCAGTCTGAAAGGTCAAGGAATTATTATAAAGGTAAAGTTAAAATTCTAAAGTCTACGACACAAACAAAGTCAACAAAGTCCGAAAAGACGAACATAGGGCTGGTGAAGAAAACATTAAATAATAAGGATAATAATAATGATGATGATAATGATGATAATAAAAACACTATTTTTGAGTCTTTCACTGATTAAATGAATATCAAGGGAGGGAATGAATGATAGATAAACAAATAAATATGAAATGTAAACATGGGAGAGAGAAAATAGGGAAGAAGGAGAGAAAAGGAGGGGAGAGGAGAGAGAAGGAGGGGAGAGAAGAGAGAGAAAGAAGGGGAGAAGAGAGAGGGAGAAAGGAAGAGAAGGGGAGGAAATTAAGTGGAATATTTGAACGATGTCAGAAACGAGGGAGCAGGGAGGGGAGAGGGGGAGAGGAAGCGAATATTGCGTGTAGACAGCGGGAGGGAGAGAAGGGGAGGAGAAAGGGAGGAGAGATTTGCTGCAGTTGTGGGTGGAAGCGGAGAGAAGGAGAGAGAGAAAGAATGAGAGAAGAGAGAAAGAATGAGCGGAGAGAGAAAGAATGAGAGGAGAGAGAAAGAAAGAGAGGAGAGAGAGAGAGAGAGATAGAGAGAGAGAGAGACAGAGAGAGAGAGAGAGAGTGTGTGTAAGAAAGAAAAATAGAGAAAGTAGTCAAACTCAGTTAAAAATCCGAGAGACAGGGAAAGAGAAAAGCACATAGAAAACAACATACAAAAACAGAGAGAGAAAGTGAAAACCAGACATAAAAATACAAGAAAGCGAAAATAGAGAGAATAAAAGCAGAAGTGGGAGGGACTCAAGGTTGTCCAGAAAGGCCACAGAAGGTCACAGCAGAACAATATTTGAAATTGTTGTTTACATTTTTCCGAGTAAGTGAACAATGCGAAGAACTGGAATGGAAACTGGTGTAGATTTCTGGAAGAGGGAGGAATGGAGACGGAGAGAAAGGGGGAGAGAGAGAGGGGGGGAAGGATAGAGGGAAACAGACAGATATACAGGCAAAAACAGTATACAATCAGTCTAACCGAACAGACAGTTATAACAATAAAAACATAAATAAATTTGAGAGAGAGACGAAAAGAGATAGAGAGATAGAGAGATATAGAGAGAGGAAGAGAGAGAAAGAGAGAGGAAAAGAGAGAGAGAGAGAGAGAGAGAGAGAGAGAGAGAGAGAGAGAGAGAGAGGGAGAGAGAGAGAAAGAGAGAGAAAGAAAGAGACAGAGAGAGAGAAAGAAAGAAAGAGAAAGAGAGAGAGAGAATATAAACAAGTAAAAGTAAGATCAATGTGTGCCAGAGGGGCCGCAGAAAACAATGATATCAAAACGGTTGTTTACATTTTCCATTTAAATGAACAATGCGAGGACGAAAGTCAAAATGTGAATCTTGTGACATTTGTTGGAGATAAGGGGGGGGGGGGAGAGAGAGAGAGAGAGGGAGAGTGTAAGAAAGAAAAATAGAGAAAGGGTGGAAGAAAGAGAGACAGACAGACAGACAAAGAGACAAGACAAAGAAAAATAGAGAAACAAGAAAGAAACAGAGAGACAGAAACACACAGAAAATAAAAGCCAGTCGTTTCTAATTTCCATCCCCAAGTTAACACATATCTAAGTAAGCATTTTGGAGGAAGTTGTCATCGAGTTTTAAAGTCATTAACCTGAGTTTGCCCTCGGAGCAGAGGTCCCGAAGTTTGGCCAAAGGACTTTAAAAAAGGTTTCCCATCGCAGAGGGGGAAAGGTCAGAGGTCAAGGGGTGTAAGGACCTGGGGTGGTAGTAAGTCGCTTATCATTATCGTTTGCGTTGTTATCATTATGTCACTATCATCATCGCCATTATCACGAGATGATTATTATTATCCGTATCATTGCTGATATCATAAAGGGTGTCACTGTCATCAGTATTATGAGGGTAATTATTATTTAAATATTCATTCTTTCTTTTCTTTCCTCTTTCCTCTCAGTCACCTCTACTTTTTCTTTCAGTTCCCCACCTCTCTATCCCTTTCTCTCTCTTTCCTCTCCCTCTCTTTTTCATGCTTCATCTGCCCCTTCCTTCTCCCCCTCTCCCTCTTCATCTCCCTCTTACTGTCCCTCTCCCTCTTCCTCTCTCTCTCTCTCTCTCTCTCTCTCTCT
>NC_061854.1:33260163-33262663 GCF_019202785.1 Penaeus chinensis
TTAGATCTATATTTATATATGTTTGTATGTGTATATATGTATGAAAAGATAAACAACCACAATGGAAAATGAAAATAAATCGTAGCGTTTCGAACTCTTGACGAATAATTAACCGAAATGGATCCATTAAATCCATTTAGGTTAATTATTCGTTAGTGTGTTTGCGTTCCTCATATATATATACTTTTAAGAATATATATATATATATGTATATATTGTGTGTGTGTGTGTGTGTGTGTGTGTGTGTGTGTGTGTGTGTGTGTGTGTGTGTGTGTGTGCATTATACATACATTATACATATATATATATATTTATATATATATACATGAGAGAGAGAGAGAGAGAGAGAATGAGAGAGAGAGAGAGAGGGGGGGGGGGGGCAGAGAGAGAGAGAGAGAGAGAGAGAGAGAGAGAGAGAGAGAGAGAGAGAGAGAGAGAGAGAGAGAGAGAGAGAGAGAGAATGAGAGAGAATGAGAGAGATAGAAGGTCACCGAACTATCGATCGGTTTTCCCTTCGGTCGTCTATTGATTCTCGCTGATTATGAACTTGTGCTCAATAGTTTGTACCTTCGCTTGTGTTAATACGTGCGTGCGTGTGTGTGTGTCTGTGTGCGTGTGTCTGTATGTGTATCTGTGTGTGTACGTGAGTATTGTTCAATAGTAAATGTCACCTTTTCTCAGATACAAATAAAAAAAACAAGGACACACATAAAGGAAAATATTAAAGCATAGGAAATAATTCAAAGAAATAATTCAAGGGAAGATGGCATTTCCCTCTGAGTACTGGGGCGAAAAAGGGTCAAAATGTGGCACCGATCAGACCGATCATGCTTTGTTTCACGCATGCACATGCACGCATACTCATGTGTGTGTGTGTGCGTATGTATATATATATATATATATATATATATATATATATATATATATATATATATATATATTTATATATATATATTTATATATATATATTTATATATATATTTATATATATACATATATATATACATATATATATGTATACATATATATACATATGCACACATACATACACACACACATATATGTGTGTGTGTGTGTATATATATATATACATATATATATATATATATATATATATATACATACGTACATACACATACACACACATATACACACACACACATATATACACACACACAAACCTACACACATACACACACACACACATATACACACACACAAACCTACACACATACATACACACACACACACGCAAACACACGCAAACACACACACACATACACGCGCGCGCCTTCCCTTCCCCCATCCCCTCCTCCCTTCCCATCCATAGAGTTCCTAAGACTTATATCCTCCCCCTCCTCCACCCTCCCCCTCCTCCACCCTCCCCCCTCCACCCTCCCCCCCTTCCTTTCCACCCTTTCAGCCGTGAGTTTGATTCCAGCCTCACCCTTAAGGCTATATCATTATAGACTAGACGAAAATACTTTAGCATACAAGGAATATGTGGAAATAGGAATTTATATTTTTTCCCCCCTCTCTTTCTCCCTCTCTCTCTCTCTTTCGTATTATCATGCTGAGATTTCTTCTTCTAGATTCTCAATTTCTTAATTTACATTCTAAGTCTCTCTTTTTTTTTAATACATTTTTTAAGAAACGAAAAATCGGAGGAATGAAGATGTACTTACGGTGACAGGAGCGATGCTGTTCCTCTGCGTTTGTTGTTACTATCGCGACATGCTTTACACACAGGTCCTCTGTCTTCTTCTACTCACTCTACCTCTCTCTTCTCCCCTTTCCCTCTCGTTCTGTTCTTTTCTCTCTCTTTCTCTCTTCACATTTCTCTTTATTCCTTAGTTTCTTATCTCGTTGACAGCTGTATACCTCATGTAACTAGGAGTAAATGATAACAACCGTTTTCCCTAGGTGTTCGCAATGACTATGATTCCCAACTAGAAGTCCCCCCAAAATAAAATGAATATAAAATTTGTTACGAGTTTCGGTCCTTCGTCACGTTTTCATTTTCACTACGTTTCCACAGGCGAGAGGGAGACGCGCCGCCTGACACGTCCTGATCTCCCGGCGTCCCGACACACACTGCCTTCTCTCCTGGCTTGAAGGTGCCACCCCGGCCTCCTCCTCCTCCTCCTCCTCTTCCTCCTACTCCTACTCCTCCCACTCCTCGCCCTCCCCTTCCTCCTCTTCTTTTTTTTCTCCTTCTCCTTCTCTTCCTCCTCCTCCTTTATCTCCTATTTCTCCTTCTCTTTTCCCTCCTCTTCCTCTTACTCTCTTCCTCCTCTTTCTTCTTCTCCTTCTCCTTCTCTTCCTCCTTCTCTTTTTCCTCCTCTTTCTCCTTCTCCTTCCCTTCCTCTTCATCCCCCTCCTCTTCCTCCTCCTCCTCTTTCTCTTCCTTCTACTCCCACTCCTCCCCCCTCCCCTTCCTCCTCCTCCTCCTCCTCCTCCTCCTCCTCCTCCTCCTCCTCCTCCTCCTCCTCCTCCTCCT
>NC_061854.1:33292663-33302663 GCF_019202785.1 Penaeus chinensis
TGAAAGTCTCATTCAGTTAATCAGTAATAATAGGAATTTGTCAAATAAATCACTCTAGTGTACATCTCTCAAAACATTCCCTTCCTGCTTCTTTTACATTTGAAAATGTCTGGAAATCATACCTGCACTATATGATGATACAAGAATCCACTCTCCTGTATAAGCTTAAGATGTGCGTATATTGACATATGTAGTTGAATTATGTTATTATATACGTACACTGACTGATTGAACGGATTGAATATTACATAGAAATATCTTAATTTTGAGATTCCTGCTCTCAATAAAGGAACAAAACAGATTGCAGAGCTAGACTTCAAGACTATGGTAGACAAGCTGTGTTTACTTTTAAATGAGATTAATTGCATTTTTTTAAAGACTGTACTTTTTTCTCATTTAGCTTCTATTACATTTTTATGAGCAAATTATCAAACTCATAATTTCTGATAATTACATCTGTCCATAGTCTCACTTTGTGTAAGGTGCAAACTCAACCTGTCAAGTGTAACAGCTAAAATAGTATTTAAATGTCTATGCAAAACACTTCAAATAATTATACATTTACTTAAGTTACTTCTTTGATAATCAAAGAAACTTTTTTCTTCTCTGAAACACTTCTTTGTTCTCGAATTTTCCTATGTGTAGGTTATAACATTTTCAGCATTTACCTCACTATAACATGATTTTAATATAGAGCAGAAAATGGTTATACTCTGCTATATGTCTTGAGGTACAGGATTTCCGAAATTTGCCTGTTCAAGAACAGAATTTTCAAAAGACAAAATTATCCCAGATATTAATAGAATTTTTATCCAAAAATGGTTTGTAGTTCTGTTAATATTTATTATTTTAATGAAGACATTTGTTGAACATTTTGCTTTGGATATTGATTAATATTTTGCAGAGTGTATAGCTGAAAGTACCCCATTAAATACAGTCCCCTTCACTATGACTCTTGAGTTGCTAATGTGTGAACCGCCAGTTTCAACATGTGTCCAAAACCAATGCAAATACAGGATGGGGTATCTGTATTGGCAACATTGAGTGGTATGCTAGGGAGCAAAGTAACTCTTAACACTGAGTGAATGAGTGGGTGAAGGAGAAAGTGAGTGAGTGGATGAGAGAGAGGGTGAGAGATTTCACACTTCCTTGGGCAAGTACATAGGCACCAATAAGTCAATTACCAACCCTACCTGCCTTACCTGTTTATCCTTTCCCTTAAGTTTTCGACATTTTTCTTTTATTTTATGTTTCTATTAGTATGGATAGTAACATTATCATAAATATATACTCATTAATAATAAGAATAGAATTGATATTAACTCATTGCCTCCAGATGATTCATTGTTTAACATTTCGCTTCTTTGAATAGTGATTATCTTACAGAGTACCATAGCTAAAGTACTCTACTAGATACCATCATATTCACTTCAACTCAAGAGTTGGTAATGTGTAAACCCCATTTCAGCAAGTGTCCAAAATGCCAATGGTATAGTTGGGAGTAAAGTAACTACAACAACAGAGAGAGAGGGAAGGGGGGAGAGAGAGAGAGAGAGGGAGGGGGGGAGAGAGAGAGAGAGAGAGAGGGAAGGGGGGAGAGAGAGAGAGAGAGAGAGAGGGAAGGGGGGAGAGAGCGAGAGAGAGAGAGAGGGAAGGGGGGAGAGAGAGAGAGAGAGAGAGAGAGGGAAGGGGGGAGAGAGAGAGAGAGAGAGGGAAGGGGGGAGAGAGAGAGAGAGAGAGGGAAGGGGGGAGAGGGAGAGAGAGAGAGAGGGAAGGGGGGAGAGAGAGAGAGAGAGAGAGGGAAGGGGGGAGAGAGAGAGAGAGAGAGAGGGAAGGGGGGAGAGAGAGAGAGAGAGGGAAGGGGGGAGAGAGAGAGAGAGAGAGGGAAAGGGGGAGAGAGAGAAGGGGGAGAGAGAGAGAGGGAAAGGGGGGAGAGAGAGAAGGGGGAGAGAGAGAGAGAGAGAGAGAAGGGGGGAGAGAGAGAGAGAGAGAGAGAGAAGGGAGGAGAGAGAGAGAGAGAGAGAGAGGGAAGGGGGAGAGAGAGAGAGAGAGAGAGAGGGAAGGGGGGAGAGAGAGAGAGAGGAGAAGGGGGGAGAGAGAGAGAGAGAGGGAAGGGAGGAGAGAGAGAGAGAGAGGGAAGGGGGGAGAGAGAGAGAGGAGAGGGAAGGGGGCAGAGAGAGAGAGAGAGAGAGAGAAGGGGAGAGAGAGAGAGAGAGAGAGAGAAGGGGGAGAGAGAGAGAGAGAGAGAGAGAAGGGGGAGAGAAGAGAGAGAGAGAGAGAGAAGGGGGAGAGAGACAGAGAAGGGGGGAGAGAGAGAGAGAGAGAGAGAGAGAGAGAGAGAAGAGATGAGAGAGAGAGAGAGAGAGAGAAGAGAGAGAGAGAGAGGAGAGAGAGAGGAGAGAGAGAGAGAGAGAGAGGGGAGAGAGAAGAGAGAGAGAGGGGGAGAGAGAGAGAGAGAGAGAAGGGGGGCACGATTGGAGTGGATGAGGTGTAGGCACGTTATCCTGGGTCATGATAAGAGTATTGAATGTATTCAGGAGTTTCAGAAGTGCAGTTAGTTGGAGAGGCCCCTGAAAAAAAATTTTTTCTTATGAGAAGGGGGGGCCAGACATTTGAGGGGCAGAGGAAGAGAATGATGTTGGAAAGAGTGGTAGGAACAGGTGGAAGAAAAAAAAAATTACTGTTGAGCGGAGGGGGAAAGGAGAAGGAAAAAGGGGTTGCCCCCAGGGAAGTGAACTGAAGTGTCTGGATTTAGAAAAGTAGTAGAGATTAGCGAGTCTGGATCTAGAATGGCAAAAGGATTTGACTGGGAGGAGGGGGTAGAAACAGAATGAGAAAGAGATAGGTAAAAACAGCTTGAGAGGTAGGGGGAGGGGGAGGGGACAGAGCAAAGGACCAAAAAAAAAATTTCAACTGGTGCTCACCCCCCTCCAGCGCCACACCAATAATGTGATATGATTTCTTTTTGTATCATTTATACCCAAAACATCATTTTATTTTTCCTTGGATATTCAGATATGCATGATATTCATGTTAGTTGCTAGATTGAGCCTGCAATAGCCTGATTATGTAAAGAAATTCATTTCAGTAAATTTGGTGTTTTAAACTGTGTGTAAAAGATGGAATATGCTTTTACTGAGGGATAAAACCAGGGCAATACTACTGCCGTCACAGCTAAGTACCAAAGTCCCTTTATGTATCACTAGCAGAATGCCATATGGCAATCTGAGTGCCTGGGACAAGGAAACTGATCATGTAAGCTAGAGTGAAGCTTACATACATGTGGATGTATGGGTACCTTATAAAGAAGAAAACTGCATCCTGCCAAACACACACATAATTGTATGGTCTCTTTAACACAAGATATCTACAGCAACTTTACAAACAAAAAGAATAGTACCAACAGTCATAATACTGAAAACAAAGTCATACATTGGAATCAAAAAACAATGGACGTGGTAATCCACTGTAAGGACCTAAAATATTTACAACATGGTTGACCCTAAAGGGAACTTCTGTAGTTTTTCAACAAAACACTTTTTTTCATTAACTAGGTAGAAGTTAAAGTAACACGGTTTTATTTTATGTTTATTGGAACAAGAGTAAAAGAGCATGTTACAATAAAATAACTTTCATATAGTAACATCTTCCATGAAGGTCTGGTTTTCACAAAAATTGAAAATATATCTATTTCCTTTTTCTATCCAAATGTAACATTTTCAATTTTTGGAAACAAGCAATTTGAAAACACACACCACACTACATTAATTGTTCGATCTTCTTGCTACACTCTCCCCTGACAGAACAAACTATAATCTCAAAGAATATCAGAGCATATATCATTCAACATGTTACTTTGCCTATGTGATTCATCTTCCTTTAGAATAAATACTCCAGCATGAAATACAACCCTTAAGCACCTTCTTAAGTAGACATGAAGAAGTTGAAGAATGCTGGCAGGATGCCCCAATTATCGATTGATTGTAGTATTTACTGGATCTTGGTGTCTGTGAGGCCAACAGCTCGTGCTCCCAATCGAGCCACCATTGCTAAGCTGTTGAAAGATCGGCCATGAAGTGTTAAGCAATTGAGGCTATTCAAAGAAAAGTGACAAATAATAACAATAGGGTAAAAAGGGTAAAAAAAAAAAAAAAAAAAAAAAAAAAAAAAAAAAAAAAAATCATAAACATTCACTGTAAGTATATCTATGATCATAGCAGGGGGGGGGGGGGGGAGTCATGTATCAAACAAGCCAATAATAACATCAAATAATACTGAAAATAACAATAAATATCAATAAAGAATATAATCACTTCAGTACAAACCAGTCAAAATGATCCTCAACAAAACCTACACAAACACTATGCCACATACACCACCCCTCTCTGCCCCTTACCTCATCACAGCAATGAGCCCGGGAGGCATGAACTTTCCCGAGTTGATGAAGCGCATGCCCATGAGGCCCCCGAGAGCAGTGCTTGTGCCAAGGGTGAGGTAGTAGTTGTTGGGGTTCTCACTCAGCTGGTAAGCCCCGTAGCCCAAAACCGAGCCAAAGAGCAGCCCAGCTCCCAGGGACGGAATGCTGCCTGGAAATTTGGATAATGTGGATGGATAAATGACAGAAAATTCCCCCCAAGAGCCAGTGTAAAAACAATGCTGATGGCATAATTTTGGAAATGGATAAATGATTGTAATTCAGATGAAAACAAAACACAATATGAAAAGGACTCTATCCATATAGTAAAAATAGGCTATAGAGAGAGAACTATTTGACTTTAAATACAAAATCTTCATGAAACTGATGTGAAAGTGACTCGAAGAAAACCACCAAGATATATCAAATCAAATATGCAACAGAGATCTTATTTCTTAATATCCCTTGCACCCTTTAATGTGATTAGTAGACCATCAGTTCATTGTATTCACATATATTTCACTGTAATTTCTGCTTCTCTCTCAATACTTATACTTTTGTTAAGGTACAGAAGGATCTTTCATTTCATATTAAGCTATTTCATATTCAGTAACTTTAATTAACTACAGTCCTACTAAACTGCACTACTGAGAACCACATTATCCCCACACTTGAAAATGATGCAGTCTCCCCTGTTGGTACTCACCAAATATGCGACATCACATAAAATAACACACCAGCATGAACCAGTCCTGTCCTTTTGATAAATAGTTCATGTCATGTTATTTATCAGAAGTGCTGGCTAGCTAATTATGATGAATAATGGTGACAACAAGGTAACAGGAAAATGTTTAATTATTCACATTTGGAAATTTCACATGTGATGAGCTTTTTTCAGTACTAATTACTCACAAAATGAGAGGCTTTACTATAATCAACATTCTGTGATGATGTTAATAAAACAGAGAAACATGAAAATCCTGATAAAATTATCTGTATAAGTGCATAAGGAATGAATAGCAAAGAATATTAAATTTCAGTAACAAATCAAGAATGCTGTAAAGAAAAAAAAAAGTACCTTCTTTAGACACACCCAATCTTCATCAATAAAGAGCAAAATTCCTACAAATATATGAACTTGAGAGTGAGAGGAATCCATCGATACCAGAACTGCATCAAAGCAAAGGTATTCTGAAAAATTAACAAATAAAATTTGCTCAAACATTTCATACACTTCTGTCGCAAAATAAATATATGGAGGCCATTTCCTTTAAACTCTGAAACAGTTGCTGCCCTGTTTGGCTATTACTTTGGTAATATAGTCAGTACAACCCTTCAAATAAATGCTTAAACTCACTTTTTACCCTCTCTTATAAGTATATACAGCATAGCATGTGGTTAAATGAAGTACCCATCAGCATTTAGTCAACAGTCTCAATTAAATAATAAAATGTTGGTACATTCCTAAATATAATAAAGAACTCTTACTTGTCAACTATTCAAAACCTAACCAGAAACCCTTTTTCTAAGATTGTATCAAAAGTAGTTAAGAAACTAAAGAATTTGGCTGGAAATCTGCATACAATAGACATAGAATAGGTCAAGATAGGTTGGGTACAGTTAGCATAACCTACCAACAACCCAAGCCAAGATATCCCTCCTCGAGAGAATAATTAGAAGAAAAGGAAATATATGTTTTCCTCTCTCTCTATGACTGCAGCATGCAAGAGCTTTCCTTAACTCCTTGTTCGCAGGTGGCATTTACTATGATGCCATGGTGGCATAGCGCCGATGCCGAGGGTGGCATTCCAACAGATGTAGCCCATACAGTTACACCTGTTTAGCGGACCGCATGGCTGCTGAAAAGGCCCGCACACAATGGGCTAAACAAGGCTAAAATGAGACTTTAAGACTATTTCATGGCATTAATATACTTGCCATCCAGCATATGGACCTGGTGGGTCACAGATGCTACCTAGTATGAACAAATCAAATGAGGTTACACTGGTTTAGACAATCTAGTCTCAAAGGAATTACCCTTAGTAGGGTAATTTGGATTAATCATTACTTCTAGTGTGTTTCAATACACACTATGATTTTTTAAGGTTTCATAACTTATTCTGGAAATGTATACAGATACTAGAATGATTCATTTTGGCAAATATTTACAAGATACCTGCAGTGACTTTCAAAGCACAGCTTCCTAAACTGTATTCTATTCATGTCCCCTTGAAAATTGCTGTGTTTTCAGATGAAAAGCCTAAAATCTGAACATGTCAGTGCAGTATCATGTAATTGCTCTTGGTTTTATATTTTGTGTTGCGACAAAGCCTTGCAAATCTAAAATATGTGTCCTGGGAAGACATTACATTGGACTGTTCCTCTGTGAATAAATATAACTGGGAAGGCTACAAACTTTATAACTGAGTATGGATGTAGTTATTTAGCCTTAGTCAGAGCGCCAAATAATGCCACATCAATTGGTACAAGGCCAGTGACAGAAAAGAATATGTCCTGTCCATTTACATTTACACTAAAAAATGGTCATCAAAAAAAAGAAAGGAAAAAAAAAGGAATTTGTTATCACAAGCAACGCATCCTCCAGAGACAAAGTCCCAAACCAGGATATTGTGCAAAGCCAAACACTAAAAACCTAACCTTTCCTACCTTCTATTTATTCTGTAGACAGGGGGGAAGCCCCTTGTGCCCCCAATTTATTAGTACTCTGTGCTAATTTATAGGAAACAGATATTAAGAACAGCGTGAGGGTGGACCTTGTGTTGTGGACCTAGTTACATAATGGTGATATGTAGCGGATATTTTTGTCATTTTGAAGTAAATATGAGGCCGCAGCCGCTGTACCAATGTTGCCTATGACTCTATTTTTCATGCTCTGTAAGATAGCAGTGTCCATTTACTTCCATCTCTGTTTGCAAATCTCGGTAACATTAATCAAAAAGAAAAAAACAATAATATTTGCATCAGTATCCTCAAAATTTGTCTTTTCTTATTAGACAACAATGGTATATCTATTCATCTCAATAAAAAATAAGAACCATTACCAATTCATTCACTGAGATAACACCCTCACAATTACGACTAAAGTAAACAAAATTATCCCATTTATAAAAATGTCATGCATGACGCTGCAGATATTAATCAAGCAAGGCAGGAGAGAACCAAATTAACAAATATGGACATCATCCACAGGTATTGCAAAGAAATTGGACCATAACACTCTCTCCCTTTCCCAGTCGCCCTGAGATAACACCGATACCCTTATCTGTTCCCGTGCAAGCAACTTTGCAAGCACGGGGCCCAACTCCCTCTCATAATGCGCTTATCCCTGACTTACCAGCCTTAGCATATCCAATAATCCCTCCCAAGGCCACCGCCGAGGCGTAAGCATAGCTGATGTAATCCGCTCCCATTTGTGCGGTCGTTAATCCTGCCAGAAATCGCCCAAGACCAGGAAGCGAGGGAGGAACAGCTGCTCGTCGCCCGAAGGGAAAACAAGTGCGTGGGGGAGTTCGAATCGTCGCGCTCCGGACGCCCGGCCCCGAACGAGACTCCGAAGCTGAAGCCGGAGCCAGAGGGATCTTGGGGGGAGTGTGCGTGTGTCTGTGTGTGTGTCTGTTACGTGTGTGTGTAAGTGTATTTGTGTGTGTGTGTGTGTGTGTGTGTGTGTGTGTGTGTGTGTGTGTGTGTGTGTGTGTGTGTTTACGTGTGTGTTTGTGTGTGTGTTACATGTGTGTGTAAGTGTATATGTATGTGTGTGTGTGTTTGCATGTGTGTTTGTATATGTGTGTGTGTGTGTGTGTTTGTATGTGTGTGTTTGTGTGTGTGTGTGTGTGTATGTGTCTGTTACGTGTGTGTGTGTGTAAGTGGTATATGTATGTGTGTGTGTTTGTGTGTGTGTGTGTGATAACGGGTGGGATTTGGTGTTATTAGAGTCTCCAGTAGATAATATTTGATAAACGAGGATATGTGTGTGTGTGTGTTTGTGTATGTGTGAGTGTGTGTGTGTGTGTGTGTGTGTGTGTGTGTGTGTGTGTGTGTGTGTGTGTGTGTGTGTGTGTGTGTGTGTGTGTGTGTGTGTGTGTGGGATTTGGTGTTATTAGAGTCTTCAGTAGATAATATTTGATAAACGAGGGGATTTAACGATATATTTAGCATGAGATGGATCAATAAAAACGATAATAATTTGGAATTTGATGACAATTTCGAGAATAATTCTAGTACATTTTCTCCGGCAGTTATTGAAAGGCTAATTGAAAATGAGATTGAAGACTTTTTTTTTAGGGAAGAACGTTTTAAAGATTTGCGACAAAGAATTTCGGTGATAAATGTGCAAGTGATACATGTATTGAAGGATTGAAATTCATTGAATTGTTAATTCTCCTCATGGTTATGAACATCATAGAAAACTGTTTACTTCCTATAGTCATGATAATCAGCTGTTTAGTTCGTAATACTTTATATGAGATATTTTTTAAAATAAATTCTTTGATAATAAACGAAGAGAAAATGTTTCATTTAGAAAAACCTGTTCCAAAAACGAAGCAATGAAAAGACACATATATATCAAATAACTTTTCTTAAAAGCTGTTTAGCTATTTAGTTTGTAATACTTTATATGAAATATTCTTGAATTTTTTTTTGATAATACGCGAAGAAAAATGTTTCATGTGAAACAAATCTGGTCCATTAACGAAGCAATGAAAGATATCCATATATACAAAAGAAATATTTTCTAAGAATACAATATCTATTCATGTAAATCAAACGAAATAAGAAAGCAGTTAACCTAAATAAATTTTGGGCTCATAACCCCTCAAGGTCGCACTAGGGGTAATTTATTCCTTTTTATATTCCTTCGACTTGAGGGTAAAATATACCATTATCATAATAATCATAAATAGTTTATTCTTATGAAATATACAAATAATCAAGAAACAGGAAACGTTGAATAAAAAAAACTTGTAGTGCCGTACCTCCTGAGTGAGGATCGCTATTGACAACTAAGGAAAAATGTTTATTTACTGTTTATCATGAAGTTTGCGCTCTCCACAAGTGTCTCAGTGGTCAATGGTCCAACACAGAGTTGAAATGGGAACCTTAGAGCTGGTGAATGAGTAAGAGAAAGCTGAATAAGCCTTGTAGTGGGATAATATCGGCGTGTTTGGCAGGCGGAGGGGATGGCCGAGCAGCAGCAGCAGGGAGGAGGGCAGCCCAGGCCAGGGACTCTCAGCATGTCAGGGGCTGTTCCAGGTGAGTACGAGCAGCAGCAGGGGACACGCTAGTGGCAGCAGGGGGAGCAGCAGCAGTAGGAATTGCAGAAGTAGTTGTGGTAGTAGTAACATGAGTAGTCGTAACGATATCGGAAGTAGTAATAGCAGTGATGTCAGAAGCAGTACTAGTAGTGATGTCAGAAGTGGTGGCATTATTGATATTAGTATAGAGAGCATTAGTAAGAGTAATATTAGTGTTCTCTGGCCACATCCTCTATTACCAAAAATTATACTGACAGGTTTCCGAGAAGTGTTGACAAGGATAGGTCTATAAATGTTTGTGTAAATCCCGCAT
>NC_061854.1:33305163-33325163 GCF_019202785.1 Penaeus chinensis
CTCCTCTCATCTCTCTCTCTCTCTCTCCTCTCCCTCTCTCACTCTCCTCTCTCTCTCCCTTCTCTCACTCTCTCTCCTCCTCTCTCTCTCCTCTCTCCTCTCTCTCATCTCTTCCTCTCTCTCTCCCTCTCTCCCTCTCCTCTCATCTCCTTCCTCCTCTCTCTCTCCTCTCCTCTCCTCGCCTCTCACTCTCTTCTCTCTCGTTCTCTCTCTCCTCATCTCTCCTCTCTCCCTCCCCTCTCTCTCTCTCCACTCTCCCACTCTCTCTCTCCCTCATCTCTCTCCTCTCCTCACTCCTCTCTTCTCTCTCTCTCTCTCTCTCTCATCTCTCTCTCTCTCTCTCTCTCCTCTCCTCTCTACTCCCCTCTCTCCCATCTCTCTCCCTCTCTCTCTCTCTCCCTCCTCTCTCCTCTCTCTCTCTCCCTCTTCTCTCACTCTCTCTCCATTCTCCTCTCATCTCCTCTCTCCTCTTCTCTCCATCCCTCCTCTCTCCTCTCTCTCCTCTCTTCCTCCATTCTCTCTATCTTCTCTCTTCTCTCTCTCTCTCCATTCCTCTCTCTCTCTCATCTCTCTCTTCTCTCTCCTCTCTCTCTCTCCTCTCCTCTTCTCTCTCCACTCTCCATCCTCTCCTCCTCTCTCCCTCTCTCTCTCTCTCCTCTCTCTCTTCACTCCTCCTCTTCTCTCTCCTCTCTCTCTCACTCCTCTCTCTCTCTCCTCACTCTCTCTCTCTCCTTCTCTCTCATCTCTCCCTCTCTCCTCTCTCCTTCGTCTCCTCTCTCTCCTCTCTCTCTCCCCTCTTTCTCCATCCTCTCGCTCTCTCTCTCTCTCTCTCACCTCTCTCTCTCTCTCTCTCTCTCCTCCCTCTCTACTCTCCTCTCCTCTCTCTCTCTTCTCCTCCTCCTCTCTCTCTCCACTCTCACCCCTCTCCTCTCTCATTACTCCCCCTCACTCTCTCTCCTCTCTCTTCCTCATCTCTCTCTCTCTCTCCTCTCTCCCCTCTCCTTCTCTCTCCTTCTCTCTCCCACTCTCTCATCTCGTCTCTCTCTAATCTCTCTCTCTTCTCTTAACTTCTCTCCTCCCCTCACTCTCTTCTCCCTCCTCTCCCTCTCATTCTCTCTCTCTGTCACTCTCTCTCTCTGTCCTCAACTCTCCTCTCTCTCTGGTTTCTCCCTCTCTCTCTCAAGACTTTCTCTCCTCTCGGCTCTCTCTCTCTCTCATCTCTCCTCTCTCTCTCTCCTTCTACTCTCCTCCCACTCTCATCATCATCTCTCTCTCGTCACTCTCGATCGTCTCTCTCATTCTTATCCTCTCTCTCATCATCCCCCTCGTTCTTCCCCCCTCTCCTCTCTTCTCTCTCTCGTCTCTCTCTCTCTCTCTCTCTGTCTCTCTGTCTCTCTATTCTCTGTCGTCTCTCTGCTCTCTCTGTCTGTCTCTCTCGTCTCCTCTGTCTGTCTTCTGTCTGTCTCTCTCTCTCCTCTGTCGTCTCTATCCTCTCTCTCTTTCCTCAGAACCATCGTTCCTTTCTCTTCCTCACTCTCTCTCTCTCGTCTCGTCTCTCCCGCCCTCCCTCCCTCTCAGCTCTCTCCCTCCTCTCTCGTCCCTCTCTCTCTCTCTCGCCTCTGCCTCTCTCTCCCTCATCTCTCCTCGCTCTCCCCCCCCCTTCTCCTCTCCCTCTCTCTCCACCTCATCTCACTCGAAGAGGAACACTCAACACAGCTCTCCATAAGATCGCGACAGCTAATAGTTCAAAGTCAAAGATCGGATGAATCAACGATCTAAGAAATAACCCCTACCATAACATAACAAAAGTCTCTAAGAGAAACCCATCAACTCATAAAAATAAGAGTCACTAGACTCACCTCTCTCGATTCGGGTGACGTCTCGTCACTCAGCTCCTTCCACCATCAGATCACTAAACGCAAATCGGCGAACTCTCCACCTGCATCTCTACTCCAACTCTAATAAGTAATCGTCGTCATAACCATACAGAGGACCTCGCACCCAAATCTCTGCAAAAACAATTCGCTCACGAGAAATCTCCCCAAACTCTGAATGAGCGAGTGTCTCAGAACAATACAAAAACAGCGATAGGTACAAATAAGCACCATGACATAACAACAATCACCATGCAGAGGAATAACACCTCTCTCTCTCGCCCACCACTCCAAATAGAGTAAAACCGCTACCTCTCCCTCAATCCCTCAACTCTCCGACCCCTCAAAGACTCAAAAATATGCACAGCACCCTCGACCGCAGTATCTAAACACCCCTCTCGGATTACCCTCAGAAACTCTCCATCGAAACTCTGCAACAGCTCATGCTATCCTCATTTAACACTAATCGAGAAAGACGAATCAAATCATCGCTCTCTCTATACAAATGACACCACCAATCTCCACCTCAACACTCCTCACGACTAGACAATATCTTCTCAAGAACACAAAAACATTAACCCCATTCAATCTCACAAGTAACTCAACAAAACCAGACACAACCGTCAATCCAACTAATACATCGAAAAAAATCCTCCCTGTTCATCATCTCAACGCCCAACATCTCCCTCTCTCCTCCGAACTCACATTCTCCAAAAAAAACAGTAGACACACCTACCCTCCACAGGTCGCACACTTGGACATGGATCGACTCACAAACTCGGAGAGCAACCAAATGAAATAACAGCTCTCTAAACAGCCTCCAATATGCCAGGCTAAACGGTAACGCGATCTACCCGTCGAAAGACACAAGGCAAACAACTACATAGTCATGGAACAGCTCTAACACTCTCACAACCAAATACGCCACAGAACTCTCAAAGAACAATCTCTCGAGTATCCCCACTATCTCAAACTCACAATCAATCTTCAATCAGCTCCGAATGTATTCGGGTAAAAGCGTAATCAAAGAAGAAAAACACAAGAAAAAATCTCAACCACCCGGATTCACAGGTAAGCGAAAAACAGCCGCAACTCTCGGATTAACACTTAAGTTAAGACACACCCAAATATCCTCAACCCACGTTAGACCGACTCCGTTAAAAGAATCATCTCACGCGCAAAAGAAACCTCTAGTCCCCCCTCAAGGCCAGCTTCCAACGCAATCTCGAGTACCCTTCGTACAAAAAAAATAACTCCAGTCGCGACTCCCTCCCAATAGCGCAAAGATGGGGGATCGAGAAGAAAGATCGTTCCTGTCCAAACACACACACCCTAAGGTCTCAACCAACTCTCTCATACTGCACAAACCGCAACAGATGACCTCCACCTCAAACCACTCAACCTCCTCCCACTCGTTCAATCAATCTCACTGACGAACTCAAACATCTCTACAAGCCACAATCATAGAAACTCTCGACGACCCATACTCAAAAACACTCCAACAGCTGGATGAAGAAACGCCCACTGAGTGCACAAAAACTAAAATGATCTAACCTCTCCATCTCCTCCCCTCCAATCACGAGGAACATAAACTCCTCTCACCAGAACGACATCCGCCAAATGCAAATTCAGCACTCATCACATCGATGAATCTCCTTCGGGACGAAAAAAAAACCTAAGTAGACTCTAACACCAAGAATAACCACCTCAAAGGAATCCAGACACTCATTCAAAACTAAAACAACGACTCAAAAGCATAACAAGCCTACAAAGCCTAGTAGAACTATCAAGAATTTAGAAAGAAAACTCCACATCCAAACTCCTAAACACGGGGTTAGTTAGAAATGTAACCCCTTCAACCCACTACACGTTCACGTATCTCGGAAATCCTAAAAACAAGTCAAATCAAAAAGTAATATTGAATCTCAAAAACCATGATCACACATGCAAACACTACTCTCAAAGCCCGGTATGAAAAGCCTCAGGCTGCCGACCAGAACTCCAAGAGGTACCAAATAAATTCAAAGTAAAAACCACAATCACTCTCAAAAAGCAACCAACCGTCGTCTACCTCGAAAAATATCCAGAAATACGTTCTCCAAACAAATTAAACGAGATCACAAGTAATCCACTCACACTAAAAGAAGCCGAACTCGGCCCCGAAAAAATAGGAAATAAGAAATCAAATCACGACGTCCCTCCAGAGCCAAAAAACCTATACTCGACAATAAATCAACAAGGAATCAAAACACGCGAAGGAGAATGGCATAAAAAACAGTTGCACTAACCAACTAAGCTCCACACAGTATACCACACTCGACAGAAAGGATCCATATCCAACCTCGTCCCAAAACCAAAAAAACCTCAATGGCAAAGACTCCAAAAAAAGAGGCAACCAGGAACACCTCGACCGATATCAAGAAAGCTTACAACCTCAAACCAAAAACTCTAATTCCGACGGACGTGCAAAAGATTTGACAGATCCAGGACACAATATAATGTCGAAACTTCACCAAACTCGCAAGTCTCCGGACCTCGTAGCAAAAACCTCAATAAAAAACAAGCTTGAAAACCAACTTAAACTCAACTATCTTCAAACGAATCTCATCGTCAAACAAGAGCGTCAACCATCCCACTCAAGACAAAAACATCAGCCACATATCTCCAAAACGACGATAAAAATACACGCGCCAACTCAACTGACTCAAAAACAACAACCTGTAAAACACTCAATCAAGGGTCTCAAAAAACCAGGCTCGAGCGAGTATAGATACCTCAACAAACTCTCCCACCCCTCGTGGTGGTGTCATCAATCCCGACACCAAAACTCCATGTAAAATCGAACACACACATACTCGAGAACGAAAAAGCCACAAACTCAACTCTCCACACGAAAACTCCACAAGACAATGACAAATTTCATCACCAATTATCCTCCAGAAAACCAACTGCGAACTTCAAGATCACAAGTCTCTTCACGCAGACGGCCCCCCAAGTTATGGATAGAAAGCCTAAGTGTTTATATAAACTCAACAAAATGAACAACCTCAGTAACAAATACTCTCGAAAAAACTCCAAATAAACACTCAAACCCCTGCACCGAACATAGTAGCAAAACATACAAACACAAAAAAACACTCGACGATCAGGCCAGTCAAAAAAATCGCCCCCACCACCCACCCAAACACACCAAATGCAAGAAACAGAACATCAGCAAAGCGTACCCACATCTATCTCAACCTCGATAGAAGGGAACACCCAATAACTAGCAATACATCACTCCCTCATGCAGTGGTCTCCACTCGAACCCAATAGGCTCTAAAAAAAGCAGACTGTCTCTCTCTCCTCCTCACCTCAGAAACTTCTCAAAAGGTAGCTCTAAAATAACCCAAAGAGAAAACCGAGAACTCGTCGATGAACTCTGTTCACATCCGAATAAATTGAACCACAAAAGGAGAATGTTGAGGGGAGTCAATAGCCTCCAAGAAAACTCTCAAAACGAAAATCTCGCAAACCTAGACACAGAAACAAATCTACAGAAATCTCAAAAACCGCTCATCTCAAGTAAAAGCTCCAAATCCATTAAGGACACAGCTCGAACCAAAAGAGAGCTTGTGAAAATGGAAGCGCAAACACCCCATATCAGGCCGTCAACCTACTACCCCCGCATCTCTCTTCTGAAACAAGCGACGCATAAAGCAATCTCGCATACCTCCAAGTTCACCGTCATTCTCATTAGATCGCGAGCTCATTCACAGACGGCAAAAATCATACTCAATCGAAGCAGAATAAACCGCGCTTAGCGGATCACAATACACCTGGAAATAATGATTGGAGATCCCTAACTCAGGAACCTCAATAACCTCTCGCAGACTTACCTTCCGCGTAAAGAATTAACATCGTCAGCGATCACATGCAACCTCTGTCAATACACAAAATATCTCAATCCACAAGAGCTCAGTACTCCGAGGGATGAATCCTGCCCCAATACATTACCTCACTCGGAAAAAGGCCCTCGGTCATGGAACAAACTACAAAAACGTCAAAAACTACACGATAGCCCCAATCTCGCACCGGCCAGCAGGCTCATCCAGTTCTACGGGCGCTGACTGAGAATACAGAAAAGTGAATCCACGAGCCGAAGAAAATACAAGAACAAAAGTAATCAAAGCAACAAAGATAACAGCGAGCCAAGAAATCAAAAAGCAACTACAGAACTCACAAGCGTAGACCCGCGAAACCCAGTAACCCCAATATGAACAATCACAGAAAATTACGTCACCAGGACACAGACATTGTACTCACTCTCCCACTCGGCAACGGATCCGTGGCGGGAAGAAACGCCACCAATGACCTCTATCTACCGAGACCGAAGATATGGGTGTAGTAGGGTCGATTGTGTGGTGTGGTAAGGATGGTGAGTTGGTGCAAGTGGGACGGAAATAATACATCTCCAACGGACCCTAGCCAACGATACTCTCCGGCAAAGTGAAAGGAGCCGAGAAAATGAGATACACTCGCCAACCAAAGTTCAAACCATAAAACTGAGTCATAGCGTTAAAACAACCCTCAGGAGGAAGACGATCAGGTAGGAGAAGAAGGTCCTCTCCAAATACATCTCTAGGAATCAAAACATACTCGTAACGTACCCCACTCCCTCTAACCCGCACCGTCGCGATCCTCAGTCCTACAGACAGGAAAAACATCTCAAACTTGAAAAAGAAAACCAAAAAAAACAAGTCAAACAAGGTCTACTCTCACGCGCAAGCATGCGTAAGCGAAAAAATAAAATCGACCAATGCGAAAAAACGCAAAGATTACATAAGAAGATATACAGCCATCTCTCTCACTCGACAAAGTACTCATAAAGAAAAAACTCCCTGTAACGATAATGCACGAAGATGCGCGAAAATAATCTGCAAACAAATCTCGAAACCATACGAACACCGAAAAACTTGTCAACCCCAAAAACGTCCTAACACCAACAATCTAAAAAAAACAGAAAAAACCGAAAGTGCAAAACCTCAGACAAACTCTCGGCTAATCATGGAGTCTGAAGGCTTCTCCAATTATCAGATACAATTGACATCTCGACTCACAACCCAAAAAGAAATAATATCTCAAATACTGCTCAGAAACCAAACCTAGAGATAAGCAGGTCTCATAAGTCTATAACGCAAGATTGACTCTCAATAAAGAATCAACACGCCGCTCAGATCACAACTCCATCCACACCGCAGTGATATCGTCTCAAATTAATCCGATCAAAAAGAAGAACAAAGGAAACTCCCCAGACCACTCACTTAAGAGGTAGCGACGAACACGTGCAACAAGTCACTCCAAGAAGGACCCCCCCCCCCCCCCCCGCAAACTCTCTCCGGCGCAACTCCAAAACTGCTAATAACCAGAATGACGCTCTCTCTGAACTCAACGGTAACAGAAATAAAATACCAAGAAAACACTTTCCGTCTTAAAGCACAGTACGCCCCAAATACTAATACCCGCAGATCAGATGACAAACACCAAAGACAATCCACCTCAAACTCAAACAAGTAGAGAAACTCTCCAAAAGATCAGTCTCGCCATCCCGCTACAATCAACCGGGGATCACAAGACCACCACAAACTCCAAAATACGATACATATCGGATCTCTTCACACACAACAAAAAAACAGACAAAGTACACATGCAAAAATCTCATCCAGTCCCATATTTCACCTAGTCTCATCACTAAAGGCCAAAATCTCCTCACGGAAAACACACCTAACCGCCAACTCACAACAAAGCTACCCAGAATAAGAAAAAGACTCTCTAAGGTACCGTGTCCATCCTCAAGATCATCGTCTCCGACTCCCCCCAAGCTAGAAAACCGACCAAAAACTAAGCATCTTGAGAAGATAGCCACAAATATACTGCCATCACGCCTCCGCCTAATCAGTCTCTTCAATCATTCCGTAAACACGACAAAGACTAAACCCATAAAACAATTCCGACGAACACGAGGAGCTCAAGTCCGAAAACTCTCAAAACATAATCCCACTCTACGAGGCCTCGTCAACGCAGCAGAGCGGACATAAGTAATGTAGGAGGAAAGTCCCAAACACAAACCTGGCCCCACTCCATAGGCACCACGGCCAAAACTCCTCGTCTCCTTCTCTCCAGAGTCTCCCCTCTCTCCATCCCCTCAACTCACTCTCATCACCATCTCCGCTCTCTCCCAACTCTCTCTCACAACCTCTCCCCTCGCCTCTCCCTCTCTCTCAACCCTCTCACAACTCAGCTCTCTCCCCAACACTCCCCAATGGTCTTCCCCCTCCCCCTCTCCGAAAATCCCTTGCTTCACCTCCTCTCTCTCTACCCTCTCGTCCACTCACCTCCCTTCTCACAACTCACAAAATCACAGTCTTAAGTAAGATACAAAATTGGAGCTCTAAATGTACTCCGGCGACCTCTCAGTTATCAGTCAAAAATCCATCAAAGACCTCCACTGCATAACTCCCTGTAAGAAGCTCGTTGCTCACTCATATAACGGACCAAACCAAGAAGAAGACATACAACAATTTCTCTCAAGCACGCAACACCCCCCTACATCACACTCCTCTCCTCACCCCCCACAGCCGCCCTCCTCCACATACCTACCCTCCCAACTCTCGTTCAATCTTCACAAATCCATACTCCCTTCCAATCAAATTCGATCCCATAAGTACTAGGGAAAGAACTGTTACTCTACCCCGCGGGTACAAAACAAACGGGCACAAACCCGCAAAATAACCATCAGATCTCAACTTCAGAAGCGTCTTATCTTCTCAATACTAGAAAAAAATCCCTCAAAGAAGAATTAAGTCCAAAAAAACAAGTATCATAATATACACAACCTAATCCATACTCCATCAAACGATAGAAATCACATCAGGCTCAACCGAAACACTCTCCCCATAAACTAACTCGAACCCCTTACCAAAATCCACAATCTCGCCCCCAGGGCCGGAAGAATCTCACATTCTACTTAGATCAAGTCTCTCATCAAGCGTGCAATCTCTTCCCCATCTCAAACTCTCTCCGCCTCCTACTCACCAAGGGGTGTTAGGGGGGGGGGGGGGGGGGGGGGGGGGGGGTGAAGGGGGGCGCCGGGCTCCAACACACTCTCTCTACAATACCATCTCTCCCCCAACACCCCAGTCAAGCAGTATCGGTCGCACAACTGAGTAAAACATCAACCCATTCGTTGAACATCACTCATCCTCGACTTCCTAGGCATATAACTCAGTAAACTCCCGCATCCAGATACGTCACTCCAAAAGATCAAGACGTACACGCTCCTCTCACAAATAACATCCCTGGGCTCCCTCCACTCCCATAGGCTGCCATCACAACTCGAAAAACCGAACAACGCAGAAACCCACTCCAGTCTCAAAATGAGTAAACTCACGAACCTCAACCCTCCCCGATATCCTCGACTCTCTATTCTCCCGCTCAAACTCGTATCGATAAAGTACAATTGAACTTCCTCCTCTCAAAACTCAATAATACCAGACACTCATGACTCGGCATAACCCGTCGACCTCACGATTTTCAGAAAGTACACCTCCTCTACTACCTCCCCAACTCTCGAAAGGAAAAAACACCATAGCGCGCTCCCGAATTGGGCTCACAAGACATACTCAAAACAACCGGCTCAAACCTCTCTCCACGTTCGCCCTAAACACCGACTGCATTAAGGTTCAATTCATCAAAACAAACAAAAAATACACCACTCGCGACTACGGCTCAATACAAACGCTATTCACACAGAGCCGCCTTGAGAAGGTCCTTCCAAAACAAAACGACTTAAACCACGAGTCTGACGTGTCTCCGGAGTTCATTAAATTCTCCATACAGATCGTACAATCGCCCACAAGCACACTCGAGGAGAGCAAGAAGGCGAGTCACAGAGAATAATTTCTCAAGAAAGAACAGTTGAAAAACACTTAGGAAATGCGTTGTTCAAAAACCCTCTCGAGGACAGAATCAAAAACAAGAGCAATTTTTCTAGAATCAAAAAATCTCACTCAATCCCTCAATCATCAAAACAAAAAGCCAAAGATATCGAACATGACAACCTACGAAACGACACACTGAGAAAGCGAACTTCACTCCAAGGTCCTACACTCACACTCAAAGGAAACACGCCGGAATGAGCCTCACACACAAATACCACACATAAAACTCCCACATCCGAGGCAAGACAGCTACGTCCGAATATAAACTCACAGAGTCAAAAAACCGATACAGCCATCAACGAAACCTCACAACACAATCGGAACAGATAAAAGCTGGCAGAGACGAGACACTAAAAACCTAAACATTCTATCTCTCAGATGAACTCATCCTCTCACTCAACAATAAGGGATTTAATCTCTTAAACGTCAAACGAAACTATATCAATCACCTATAGACATAAAAAACTAAACCCCCCACCACCCCACCCACCCCGGTCCATAGACAAAAAACTCCAACATACTCAAAACACTCAAAAAAGACCTCCTCAACACTCGAAGCGTCTTCTCATCAACAAAAAATAGAACCGTGATCGAAAGATTCAACCTCTCTCCTCTCACTCGTCTAAATAAATCAGAAACTCCACACCTTCTATCTCACCAATAAGAAACAGTGTCACCCAAACCAGATCCCGACCCAATCTCAAGAGTAACATGCCTCGATAAAACCAACCAATAAAACCAATGAAAAAAACCTAAAACAGACGTACCCCGAGAAATAAAGCAAAAGTTAAAATCAAACCACTTCTCATATCCTGAACTATAAAACTAGAAAACGCTACGGGACCAACAATAAACTCAGGTTCTATCCACTCCAAGTCCGCTATTAGCATCACTGACATAGGGGAACGGTCACAGCAAAAGTCTCGCTCAAATCCTCAACTCTCTGGATAAAACAAAACCCAAAAGAATCTCAAAGAAGAAAGCTACGCAATGTCTCACTCGTTCACTCTCAAAAACAAAGATCTCTTCTCTCGCACTCTCCCACACTCAAAAACCCTCTCTCCTCTCCTCCTCTCTCTCCCCTCAACTCCTCAACACTCCGACGTCTAACACACTCCCAAACCCTGGGGACTCACTCATGCGTCCAATCCAGAACAAAGCAAGACCTCCAAGACTCTCGCAAAATACCCATCTCACCCACATCAACAAAACGAAAAAACCATCCAAACCCCAAGAGAGGAAAGCTCCTATCAAGCTCAAATCCAATCACTCCAACTCACGACACCGGCACAGGACAATCACTAGAGTATGAAGATAAATCATAAACTCGTCTGCCCCCCCTAGACTCCAAGACAAAGGAAATCCTACAATCTCGTATAAATCCTCGCTGCTCGCGTCCATCAGAACGGGCGCACAACTACACACAAGAAACTCGTCTTCACACGAGCCAACCCTCCCGCCTCTCTCTCTACATCCTCTCCCCTCCCTCCCGAACCCACTCTCCCCTCTCCACTACCTCTCCTTCTCCCACCCGACCCCTACCCCCCACTCTCTCATCGCTCTCTCCTCTCTCCCCCCGCGCACTCTTGTTCTGCCCCACGTCTCTCACAATTCAACCCATCTCTCCCTATACACCACCCTCTCCACACACGCATCGAACTTCAAAAACCTCATCTCTCCTTCCATTCTCTCAACTCTCACTCGGACTGAACCCCTGTGATAAATTCTCACTGCTCTTCCCCCCTCCTCCAACATAACCCCTACTGCTTCTAAATCTCTCACATCAAACACGGAGACACACACGAAGAAAGCGCAACTAAACACACCTCGGGACATCTCAGTCCCTTCTCTCTCAAACCACTTCTCCTCAACAACCCCATCTCCTCTCGATCCACCAGCAAACTCATCCATCTCTCAACTCAATCTTCTCTCCTCCTCACTCCTTCTCTCAACAGCTCCTCCTCTCTCTCCATCACTCTCTCTCCCACGTCTCTCTCCCTCTCTCTCCCCACTCCCTCCCAACCCTCCCTCGTCCGCCTCTCTCCCTCTCTCTCACTCTCTCTCCCTCTCCATCCCTCATCCATCACACACGTCACCCCCTTCTCACCCTCTCCCCCTCCAACCCTCTCTCTCCCTCGGGCCTCTCCTCTCTCCCAACCCCACCCCCTCCCATTCCAAAAATCCATTAAGATCGAAATGCCCACACTCCAGCGTACCCTCAAGACGTCACAACTAACCTCGACTCTCAAGAAGAAACCGTGAGAGAGAAAGCTCCTAATCTCTATCAAACTTCGAATAGCAAAACGAAGCCCAAAGGCTCCAGTTACACAACGCCCCTCCTCACCCACCTCACCCCATCTCTCCCTCTCTCACCACCCCCCCCCTACCCCCTCTCCTCACACCCCTCTCTCCACTCTCTCCATCTCACCTCTCCCAACCCCCAACTCTCTCCCCACATCAACCATCCTCCCTTCATCTGTCGTCTCTTCCACACACACTCTTCTCCACCCTTCTCCTCACCCCCCCTCCACCCTCTCATGCCCCCTCACACTCTCTCTTCACCCATCCAACCTCTCGAATTACTACAGGTTCTCCGAAAATCGAAAACCTCTCCATCGCTAATCTCCCACGTCTCCAAACGAAGACCTCCTACCCGACTTTTCATCCCACTCACCGATCTCCCCCCACACTCATCCAACGACAAACCCTCTTTCTCATAATTCATCATCATCGACAAACTCATCTTCTCACACACGAGGCGGACCCCCCCCCATCTCTATCTCGCGCAACCAATCTCCCTCCACTGGAGGCATCAGCCACCCCTTCATACCCTAATGCCATTCCACGAATAATAAACTTATTTCATCTGACCACCCAACATGTCAGATGAACACCGAAACGGACTCTTAACACCAAAGACCTCTAACCCGCTCTCCTCCCATCACTCGCGTCGCATCCACAGGGCTTTTCCCCTCTCCAGCGACTCGAGGATGATTCTCTCACCCAGAACGCACTCACAGCTCGCACTCCACCCTTCACCACAAAGTGAGAACAAAGAACGGAAACAAAACCTACAGTCTAAATCGTCGATATCTCTCTCACGCTCACCGAGCCAAGCAGTCCTCGACCGACTCTCCAGACAGAAGTAGTTTTCTTCCAATGCAACTCGCCCCTTCTCACCACGCTCTCTCATCTCCTCCTCTCCTTCCCGCACCTCTCAACACGAAAAGACTCAAGGACTATCCAGGGCACCCAAAAATAGTCACCAAAAGAACATCTCCTACCTCCGCGATCAGATCAGCTCAATAGAACTCTCGAAGGGTCTAACAACTCTAACACTAAAATCTCAATAAAAAGACCATGCCCCTCACCGACTGAAAAATCCCCCTCGGAGCTCCCCAAAGCGATGCACAGGAAGTAATCATAGGCTGAAAGTTAAAATAGATCTCAGTAAGCTCTCACCATGGACAGAGACCGCTAACTCAACTTCCACCCTACCATCACAGGATAAAACAACCCACAACTACAAAAGCCCAAACAATAACCCAAAAGGCTCGCATTCTCTGTCATCATCCTTCTCGTCCATCTCTCTCCCACTCCTCACGCATCTCAACCCAGAACCTCAAGCCGTACAACCTCTCCCAAGTCCCACAACTTCCACCCAGCTCATCATTCTCTCTAACCGCTCTCTCATCCCAGTTTCCCCCCCCCCTTCCCCTCTCTCTCCTCGTCCCTCCCTCTCTCAGACCCTCTCCCCAGGCACCATCAACTCCTCGTCACTCTCCTCCTCCGCTAGTCACGTCGTCTCTCCCCTTCTCCTCTCTCTCCTCCCCTATCCCAGAGACTCTCCCCTCCTGTCGTCGTCGTCCCCTCCCTCAGTCTCTCTCAAAAGCCACTCAATCTCTCTTCTTACCGCTCACTCACTCCTCACCACCACCACCTCTCATCACCCAACCCTCTCTCTCTACTCTCATCTTCCCGCTCTCCATCACTCACTCTCTCTCTACATCCCTCTCGTCTCACTCTACCTCTCTCTCCTTCTCTCTCTCCCCATCACTCTCAAATTCTCGAACCTCACCCTCTCTCACACATCTCACAACTCTCTCTCCCTCTCCCTCCTCCTCACTCTCTCCTCTCTCACTCGATCTCCCCTCTCGTCTCTACACCTTCTCTCTCTCCCCCCTCACAAAAACTCATCTCTCTCTTCCTCCTCTCTCGCCTCTTCCCTCTCCCTCTCTCTCCCCATCTCTCATCAACCTCTCTCCTCACCTTCCACATCTCTCTCACTCTCCCTCTCACCACCATCGCTATCTCTCCATCTTGTCCCGCACTCTCCCCTCTCGCCCCCGACCCTCCTCCCATCTCCTCATCCCAGAACTCTCTCCGCATCCTTCCCCTCCCACCTCTCTCGCCTCTCCGCCATCTCATACTCCCCTCTCTCCCTCACATCTCTCTCGACAGCCCGCCAACATCTCAAAACTCCCTCTCCTCTACCACCATCTCCCTCCTCTCCACAACACTGGTTCCTCTCATCCCTCGCCCCTCCACCTCCTCCAGAGGTCCACTCCTCCTCTCCTCACCTCCTCCCTCTCTCTTCTACAACCCCATAATCTCTCGTCTCCACACTCCTCCCACACCTCCCCTCTCGAATCTCCCTCTCCTCTCCATCCCTCTCTCTCATTCTGTCTGATCCGCCCCTCAACTCGCATACTCCTCTCTAACCTTCCCCCATCCTCTCCGACCACCGTATACTGCCCTCTCTCCTCCTTACCCTCCCGGGCGTCGCCCTTCCTCCTCCTCCAACCTCTCATCTCCCTATCCTCACGCTCACCTCACCCCTCCCTCTCTTCACTCACACAACTCTCCTCTCCCGACCACCTCCAACTCCCTTCCCTCTACACCATCTCTCCCGCCGCACGCCGGCAAACTCCCCTCCATTCCTCCTCCTCTACTCTCTCCCTCGTCCCCTCTCAACTTCTCACTCCCCCTACCCCTTCTCCTCTCTCCCTCACAAATCCCCCACCACTCACCACTCTCCTCCCACCCGAAAATACTCTCTCTTCTCTCTCTCCCACCCCAACAGAACTCATCTCTCTCTCTCCTCACCCTTACCTCTCCTCACCCACCTCTCTCTCTCCTCTCTCTCCCCTCACATCTCCAGAACTCCTCGCAATCACTCTCTCACCCACATCATCTCTCAGCCCATCTCTCTCTCTCCTCTCCCCTCCTCCGCATCTCTCCACCCCCCTCGTCCGACCTCCTCCACCTAACAAACCTCCCACTCCTCGCTACGTCCGTCTCGCCATCAGCTCTCGCAACACACCCTCCTCTCTCACCGTCAATTCGGTCATCCTCTCCACCCACCTTCATCAACGCTACTCCTCCTCTCGCTCCCTCACACGCCCCTCGCTACCGCTCTCAATCCCACACCTCTTTATCTATCTCTATACCACTACTCTCCAAAACTCTCAGCTCTCACTATAGCACTCCAAATCGTCCAATAACCAGTGTGATCATAGCGTTCTACTATACTATCACCCACTAAGATCATACAAATTCAATCTAGCTCTAAGACGATCCAAGACAAGCTCATCTCTCTAGATAATACATATAGACACCCCCCTCTTCGCAACAAATTACTCTATCACTACCATCTCATCCCCACTATCTCTCTCTAGACCTATCTCGCCTTCACCATCCCTAACGTCATCTCATCGCCTCTACCCAGCTCCAAAAATATAATAATACCCAGCCCCCCCGCTCCACTCTCTAACTCTCTCTCACTCCACATTCACGAATCTCACTCTCTCTCCTCTCTACTGCTCTCGTCTCGATCATCCTACTACCATCTGAATCCTCCTCGCGATCAATCACTCTATCTCTATACTCTAATCGTACTCGAGTCCCTCGCTCGGATACAATCTTCCCCCCCCTCAGCCCAAATCCTCTATCTCCAATCAACGAAATCACGGCACCGCTCGCTCCCCCCTCTCTCCCGTCGTCTCTCTCATACTACAGCACCTCATCCTCCCCTCTCTCTCGACTATCTCCCTTTTTTTCTCTACAATCTCTCGTGACACCTCTCTCGCGGACACTCTCTCTCCCTCTATTCTCCAGCGCTCTCTCTACTCCCTCTCGCTCTCTCCTACTCTCTCCCAGCTCTATCTCCATCATCTTCTCGCTCTCGCACGTCTCGCTCTCCCTCTCTCTCTCTTCTCTCGCTCTCTATCCTCTCTCGCGCTATGTAGGGTATGACGGTCTGTATGTCCTCTCTCATCTTCTTCGCTCTCTCATAAGATCTATCCATAATCTATCTCTCGATCTCTCGTAATCTTTAGTATGTAGACTATGTCGATTTGTCTATAATGCCCTATCTTATATGTACGATCCCTACTAGATCTGTATCTCATCCATGTCTCGCAGCCATCTCGACATCTGTTTTTCCTCCTGTCCTCCTCTCTCTTCATTCTCATCACTCTACTTATCAACATAGAAAGAGAATTATATGAGATTATGATGAGGTATAGAGTAGATAAGATATAGATAGAAGAGATTATATAGAGAGATATATAGATTTGTATATCTATAAATAAATAAGATAAGATATGAAGATAATATAAATTAATAGAATATAATATAAGTAGATATATATATTAGAATATAAGATAGAATATAGGGGTAGTGAAGAGTATAGTTTGAATAGATAGATAGATAGTATTGAAGGTTGGGAGTATCTATCTATCTCTCGAATACATACATCTCTCTATCTCTCAAGCTCGAAACCCACTCTACTATCGACTCTGCCGAAATATCTTCCATCTCTCTAAGTAACACTCTCTCATCTCCTGCTCTCTCTCCCCTCGTATCTCCGCTCCTCCTCTCTCTCGTCCCTCGCTCGCTCTCTCATCTCTCATCTCTCTCTTCACTCTCTCTCGTCCTCTCTCTCTGTTCTCTCTCGCTGTGGTTCCTCTCTCCTCTGTTTCACGTCTCTAATCGCCTCTGTCTCTCTAGCTGTTGCGCTCCTGTCTCTCTCATCTCTCCCTCTCTAATCCTCCATCTCTCGCGATCCCGCTTTACATACGTCGTCTGTTATCTCAAAGAACCTCTCAGCTAGATCACAGATATCTCTCTCTCTTCGCGCGCTCTCTAATACCTCCTCTCCTCTCCGATCTCATCTCTCTTCGCGGCTCCAAAACCACTCTCTAAACTCGGTTCGTTCTACTCTCTATCTCTTTCTTCTTCTCGCTCCTATCTCTACTGCTACTCTTCCTTCTCTCCTCCTCGTCTCACTCCTCGCTCATCCTCAACTATCGCTCTCAGATCTCCATCACAATCACACATCGCTCGTCCTATCTCTTCTCCTCTCTCTACCTACCCTCGTACTCAGTTACGCTACCTGCTCGAGTCTCGATTGTACTTTCTCTTTCTGTCTGTCTGTCGTCTGTCGGTGAGGTTATCTGTCTCTGTTGTCGCTGTCTGTCTGTCTCTATGTCCTCCTGTCGCTCTGGCCTAACGTCGCTCTGTCGCTCTACTCTATAGATCTCATCTTTCGCTCTTCTCATATCGTCTCCAATCTCTCTCGCATCTCTCTCCAATCTCTGCTCCTCTGTCCCTCACCATCTACTCTATGTCCCCTTCTTCCGTCCCCATCTCTCTCTCTGTCCTCTCCAGTCACATCTCCTCTATGTTCTCTCTCTCTCATTCAGTCTTCTCTCTCTCTTCTCCTATTAGTAATTCGCTCACTCTCGCAATCAGATTCTCCTCTCTCCATCTCTCTCTGAACGGTCATCCTCTCTCCTCCTCTCTCTCTCTTTCTTTCTCTCTTTCATCATCTTTCTCTCTCTTTCCTCTCAATTTCTCGCTTCTCACTCTCTTTTCGCTCTCTTTCTTTCCTCGTCTCTTCTCTCTCCTCTCGTCTCTTTCTCGTCTTTATTTTTCTAAAAGCTCCTCATCTCATTTCTCTCTCTCTCAATCGTCATCTCTCTCTATCTCTTCTCATCATCTCTCTCGTCTCTATCTCCTCGCGATCAATCCCCCTCTCTCTCTCTCTCCCTCTCTCCCTCTCTCCCTCTCTCTCATCTCCCTCTTCTCTCCTCCCTCTCTTCTCCCTCTCATCTCTTCCCCGCTCTCTCTCCAGCGCATCTCTCATCCCTCTCGCTTCCCTCCCTCTCGATCATCATCCCCAGTCTCTCCCCTCTCCCCTCTCATTCTCCTCTCATTCTCTCCCTCTCTCCTCGCTCCTCTCGCATCTTGCTCCCTCATCTCTCTCCCTCTCACCTCTCTACATCGCCCTCTCCCTCTCGCCCTCTCCCTCTCCCTCCCCCTTTCTCTCATTCTCCCTCTCTCTCTCTCTCTCTCTCTCCTCTCTCCCCTCCCTCCCTCCCTCTTCTCTCCCCCCTCCCTCTCTTCGTCCCCCTCTCTCTCTCTCTCCCTCCTTCTCCCTCTCCCTCTCCCCTCCCCTCTCTCTCCTCTCTATCTCCACTCCCCTCTCCTCTCTCCCTCTCTCTCTCTCCCTCTCTCTCTCTCCCCCTCTCCTCCCTCCTCCTCTCTCCCCTCTCTCTCCTCCCCTCTCCTCCCTCTTCATTCCCGGTCTCCCTCTCTCCCTCCCTCTCTCTCCTCTCTCTTTTCCTCTCTCTCTCATCATCTCTACTACCATTTTATCCCCTCACTCTCTCTCTCTCCCCTCAACTCTCTCTCCTTCTCCCTCTCTTCCTTCTCTCTCTCCCCCCCTCTCCATTTTTCTCTCCTCCTCGTCTCTCTCTCTCTCATCCTCTCTCTCTCTCTCTCAGCTCTCTCCCTCTCTCTCTCTCTTCCAAGCTCTCTCTCTCTCTCATCTCTCTCTCCCCTCTCCTCTCTCTCTCTCTCTCCTCTCCCTCCCTCTCTCTTCGCATCTCTCTCTCTTCTCCCCGTCCCCTCATCTCTCTCTCCTCCCAAAACCATCTCTCTCTCTCTATCTCTCATCCCTCTCTCTCTCTCCTCCTCTCTCTCTCTCTCCCATCCTCTCCCCTCTCCCTCCTCCCCCCCCCCTCCCTCTCTCTCTTTTCCCCCTTCTCTTTCCCTTTTAGGTTTCCACTCCTTCCTATCTCCTCTCCTCTCTCTCTCCCCCTCCTCAATTCCCCCCCTCACCCCTCTCCTTCTCCCCACCCCATTCCCCCTCTCCTCCCCTCTCCTCTCTCTTTTCCCCTCCCCTCTCTTCTCCCCTTCTCTCTCTCCTCCTTTTCTCTCTCTCTCCACCTCTCTCTCTCTCCTTCTCCTCTCCATCCTCCTCCCCTCTCCTCTCGCCTCTCTCCCCTCTTCCTCTCTCCCCCTCTCATCTCTCTCTCCGTTCCCCTCTCACCTCTCCTCTCTCCCCCCCTCCCCCCTCTCTCCCCCCTCTCCTCTTCTCATTTCTCTCATCTCTCTCTTTCTCTCTCTCTCTCTCCCCTCCTTCGCTCTCTCTCTCTCTCCCCACTATTCTTCCCTCATCTCCTCTCTCTCTTACGTCCTCCTCTCTCCTCTCCCTTTCTCCTCTGCTCTCTCTCTCTCCTCTCCCTCCCCCCCCTCTTCCTCTCTCGTCCTCTCTCAAAAAATCTTTTCCTCTCTCTCTCTCTCTCTCTCCACTCTTCCTCTCCTCAACCTAATCTCTCTCATCTCTCTCACTCCCTCCCTCTCTCTCTCTCTCTCTCTCCCCCTCTCGACCCCCTCCCCTCTCCCTCTCCTCTCTCTCCCTCTCTCTCTCTCCCTCTCTCTCTCTCCCTCTCTCTCTCTCCCTCTCTCTCTCTCTCCCTCTCTCTCTCTCTCCCTCTCTCTCTCTCTCTCTCTCTCTCTCTCTCTCTCTCTCTCTCTCTCTCTCTCTCTCTCTCTCTCTCTCTCTCTCTCTCTCTCCCTCTCCCTCTCTCTCCCTCTCTCTCCCTCTCCCTCTCTCTCCCCACTCTCTGTCCCTCTCTCTGTCCCTCTCTCTCCCCACTCTCTGTCCTTCTCCGTCCCTCTCTCTCCCCACTCTCTCTCTCTCTCTCTCCCTCTCTCTCTCCCTCTCCCTCTCCCTCTCCCTCTCCCTCTCCCTCTCTCTCTCTCTCTCTCTCTCTCTCTCTCTCTCTCTCTCTCTCTCTCTCTCTCTCTCTCTCTCTCTCTCTCTCTCTCTCTCCCCCCCCCCCCCCCCCCCCCCCAC
>NC_061854.1:33330163-33337663 GCF_019202785.1 Penaeus chinensis
ATCTAATGATATTGCTCCTATTATTTTTATTGTTCACATTATGAATATTACAATGTTATTAGAGTAGTAATAGCAATAAGAAACAAAAGCAAAAAAATGAAAAGTAAGGAAAAGGGCAAACAAATCAGATACATAGAATCAATAATTGACTCCCTAGTGACAAAACACAATACATAAACACAATTCAGAAAATAGAATCGCAGTGGACATGACATGTATTTCATGCCATCTTTCACAATGGGTCAAAGACGAATTTCCAGGAAGTAGGACCAGAGATTGGAGAACCTTGTTGAAGATGTGAAGAATTTCTGCAATTTTGCATTTTGTGGACATGTCTGGAAGTCTGCACTTGGAGGGAGTTTTTGTATTTTGTTGTATGGTGAATGGGCCCCATTGTACAAGGAGAGCAGTGAGATCTTGTTTACTATTTTGAATGGAAAGAAGTCACAAAAAAAAATATGAAAGAGAGAGAGCCAATAGGCAGAGACAGAGATAGAAACAGTGAGTAGAAGCGAGGATATTACTGCCATTTCCCATTTGTTAGTTCTTAATGATAAGGCAGTTTAAGACTAGTTTTGACAAGTAGTGAATTGTGTATAATTTCTAAACCCCTGAAAAAGTATCTAGATGAGTTGAATGTTTCACTTGTGTCAATTAAAGCAAAACCTGTATCAAGCTAAACAGAAGTCTGAGGTTATAACAGTATTGATACAGTATCTAACCTCTATATAGATTCCCTTATCTGTTTTTTTTCTTACTTTGAAACCTCTTCAAATTGTTTAAATATTATATGCTGTTTACAGTTTCAGTTTTGCCAAGACAGTTATACATTTTTAAGCAGTTGCATTACTCAAATTTGATATCATACTTCAATATTCTATAGTATTAGCTTTTTTTAAATTTCGTTGGGTGAATTTTTGATTTTTTGCATAAGCAGTTTGCTTATGATATAATGAGAATTATTTATTAGAAATGCATAGATGTCTCATAATAACAATAGTGTGGTTCAATGAAATTAATTTCATAGTTGTAATATCTCTTTTTTTTGCACAGTTTAAATAAAACAGAGAATTCTTTCTAATTTATTTTATTTACTGTGATAACTGTTCTTGAGGAGGCAAGAAATTTTCTGTTGTAATTTTTGGTTTAAATATATATTTCTTTTTTCCAATTTATGTAAAGAAACTTTAGTTTTCATATTACTTAATTGCTGGATTTATTTTATAATTTTGTAAAGTTGTTTAAATGAATCTTGGCACTAATATTATTATGAATGAAACTTCAACATGTTAAGTATAAATATATCAGGTGTCAGTTAGTTCAGTCTTCCTTGGCATCAGAATTCCTTTTTTCTTCTTTTTCTTATTTTTTTTTTCTTTTTTTTTTTCCATCTCCCATCTCCCCTCACCTGAGATGAAAATGGTTTGCATTTCACAGCAGAAGGCAGTATTTCTTTTGTAACTGAATCAGTATTCCTCTTTCATCCAAAATTTCTACTGCCACATAAGGTTTGCACCTCCACCACCACCACCACCTCCACCTCCGCCCAGAAACACAGCCCTGAGCTCATCTGGTCGGCTGGGCGGTGCCTCTGGTTGCACCTCTTCTGCTTTCGGTGGCTGCTCCACCTCTGCAGCGTCCACTAGTAGCACCGGTAACTCAGTCACAGCCACCCCAAACTCCCTCTCCCTGGGCAGCGTGGGGCCCACTGGAGGCCAGCCAAACAACCGTGATCAGAAAAAGAAGCACTTGGTCCTGCACTTGCCTCCCCCACACAACCACCACCATCACCACAACCACCACTCGCACGCTCAGCACCACCACCACCACCACCACCATCACCACCACCATCGCCACGTCCTCCACCACGAAGGCTTGAGGGACCGCGGGCACAAGAGGTGAAGAGAAGGGGCACGCTTTTGTGTTGGGATCATGATTGGACCTTCCTCTATTGGCAGTCCTTGTTTTCTTCTTTGTTTTATAAATATGTATTTCCTGATTGGGCTCTGGTATTTGGCATTGTCTTAACATAATAGATATAGTGAATGTTGTTTTGTCCCTTTCCTTTTCTTTTCTTTTCATTCTTTTACTTCAACTACTTTTTCATCTCATGTGAGTGAAATTAACTGGTCTTGTGGAGTGGAACTTACTTTGTTACAGAGCAAGCATTCATTTTTTTATTTTTTTAATTTATTTTCCTCTTTTTATTATACTAACTGCTCTTGATTGAAGATATGTTGCTAGGGGAATATTACAGAAATGGTGGAGACACATTTTCTGTGTCCAAAGTATTTGAGGCTTTTCCTGTTTGTTCTAATTAGCATGCTTCTTTTAATGTTTTATGTATATTTGACTTACAGATGTTGTTAGCCCAAAATTCAAATTTGTCTTTGTTTACTCATGAAATGTCCTTGTTTATGCAAGGCTTTTATCTTAGTGTCTGTCTGTCAGAAGTGTTTGTGGTCTCCTGATGATTGATAAGAATGGAAATTTGTCCCATGGAAAGGAAGTTCATTTTCTATACAGTGGCAGTGGTGATGGTCAGTATTAGAGGAATTTTTTCATTATTTTTACCTTTTGGAAATGTTTATGAGATGATTGTGCTGGTCTTTTATTAGGAGGTGATATAGGTAAGGCAAGCTTTTCGGAATGAGAGGAAACATATTGTACTCAGGAAGGCAATAGTGGACCAGGTAATTTGTTTCTTTGGTACCTTTTCAAGTCATAGCAGGTTGTTGAATGGGCCTAATGTCATCTTGCTCTCTTTCACCAACTGATACCAAGAAAGTTGGTTAACCATGACTGCTACAGTTTTCACTTTGAGAATGAATGCTGAAAAAAATGTAGAGAGAAAAGAGAAACAGGACTCCCTCCAGAGTGCAGACAGGAAATTTCATGGCATGTCTTTACATTTTCCTTAGTGGCATTGTGCATTGTGGTCTGAAAATATCATTAGTCTTAACAGGGTGTGGAAGTCTTTACATGTGTTGCAGACTTTGTTGTGCTGTTTATACTGTATTGTGATTCCTAAATGCATGATAGATCTAGGTTTGAGGTAGACCATTATGGGATTGCTTGCTTAATATGAAAACACAGTGTGAAGGGATTGTTGCTAAAACTGTATTATACATGAAGAACAAATATTCATCCACTGTTACAGGAGCAAATTATGAAAGAAGGAATAGTTGTTATTGATGCCACTCATTATTTTTTTTTCCTTAGTTTTAAAACTAAAGCAGTAATTTTGTTAACACTTTATATATGTATATAAATATATATATATATATATATATATATATATATATATATATATATATATATATATATATATATATAAAATATGTACATAGTAAAAATGTCACTTATTTGTATTTTGTGACTGACTTGTATCAAGTCAACACTAAATAATCAATCATCTCCCCCAATCGTTAAGTAACTTCAGCCAACTCTGAACTTTCCTCCCTCTCACCAGGCTTCTTACACCCTCTCACTTTTCTTCAACCAAGGTTATTTACAGAATCTGGATTAAGAAGAAACAAATTTCAAATAACTTACAAATAATACAAACAGAACAACAACAACAACAAAAATATGTATTTACCTACTGCTCCTATTGTAGATGTTATGGTATGGGGTAGAAAGCATTGCACAGTGGAAGGTGAGGAAGGTGCATTGTTGTGGTCAGTGTCTCTGAATTTATGAGATATGGGAATCTTATGACATAACTACACATGGATGGGATACACTTAGTGAACATTCTAAGGGTATCTTTTTACCAAACTCTAATATTGAATGCTTTATAAGCACATTATCATAATTTGAATTACTATTTCTATTTTTTTTTTTTTTTTTTTTACGCCCCAGTTAGCTTTCTTCCTGTAACTTTGTGCATATGAGAGTCTGCCACAGCACTTTCAATTAGATTGATGTGTTTTCAAACTGAGCTGTGCTTGCAAACATAAAAACTTCCCCAGGCATGAATTAGGCCTCGTTGTCAACATGCTCTCAAACATGAACCATCTTCTGGGATAAGAATTGGCTGCCTTTTTCAGATTACCCTGAGGCAATGTAATTTTCAATCCAAGGAGATCAGACCATACTATTTTCCTCATAGATTTATTTGATGGAATGGTCTAATAATGTAAACATAATATACAAGTTGGCAGCAATAGTAGTGTAATAATCCCACTTGTGGTATTGTGCATGAAGAAGATAAGGAAGTTGAAATATCATTAACTTATGATTCCTCATACATTTTTTCCTCAACTGTGACAGTGAACTCTGTTCATGCAAAAGGATTATGAAAAATGCTTCAGATTGCAATAGAAACAGGTTATAAGTTCTGAAGAATATGGCATAGGTAGAACATTCTTAAACACATGGCAGTACCTTGTAGAAACGTGATAACGAAAAAGAAGCTTATGGTGTTCTGCCATTGTGTAAGGTGACATTAAATGCTTTCTCTGGTGTAATGAAGTATTTTCACTTGTGATTTTATGGCTTTAGTATTTTTGGGCAGTTTCTGGGTATTATTTCTTATTCATTTAAAAGAAAAGTAACAAGAGTGCTTAGAGTAATAGATTTTGGTATTAGGAGAAGGTGGAAATAAGGCCAAGGAAGAGGCAGCCTTGGCATGGCATTGTTAGCATTTGTGACAGTGTGTAGTTTTGTACCCAGATTAATGTGTGAATACTTTGGCTAGTGATTTATAGGGATGGATGTAAAATTCAGTTAATCCCCTTTCCTTTTTGTTTGGGTTCTCTTAAGGCTTTCTTCCCTTATATAGTAACCAAGAATGATGATCTTGGAGTTTTTTTTATCATATAGTCAGTCATCTGTTATTGACAACAATATAAGTGCTCAGAATGTTTTTGAATTGATATCATTATTTTTTTTTTCTTTTTTTCCTTCAAGTTTAATGTAAATGTATAATGTACAATTAATAGTAATACTTATGCAGTACTCATGTCATTACTCTTTATATGATTGTATGTATTGACACTAGTTTGCTGTGCTATGTATATAATAACATTCCTAATTATTATGGTTACCTCATGGTTAGGCAAGTCTTTCATGTATGAAGAGCAGTATACATTGCGTGAATGTTGATGCAGTACTTAGTATAACTGTACTTACTAGTGGATTCAAACGTAATCTGTATTTTAGAATGTCATTTTCTTCATTTAATGGAGGTTTGTGCTTTTAGTTCCATTAAAACATGAATTGTACTTTGTGAAATACAGGGAATTCAAGAACTTCCTTGCAGGGACCTTTGAGCACTGGAACTGAAGAGAGTAAACCATGATGATGAGGTTGAAAAGGGTTTTGGCAATAATAGATGTGTTGAGTAATTTGAGTTGAGGTGTGTGTGTGGCATAGAATTATAGCTTAGTATATCTTGTAGAGGTAGAGAATCACTTGTAGTGAATTACAGAGAGAGAGCAAGAAACCACTTTACCACACAGAGGATTAGGTTAGGATAACCGGAGATAAGTGTTGTTAATGTTTTCGGAATGGCCTTCATTGTATTTATAGGCTTGAAAGTAGAGGACATAGTCTTCTTTTAGATAATAAAAGATTTGAGATAATTGATAATAATGCTGTTGACTTTTTTTTTTTTTAATTTTGTGAAATAGGTTCATTTTACTTGATAGTTATATTTTTGTAGTTTTTGTTAGTTTCCAGTCTTCATATAGTTATTTTCGTTAATCCTTTTGCACTTGGTAGATTTAGAATAACTTTCCAAGCGGTTTGAATTGGCTGAAGATATAGTATTTTTTGTGTTTAAAAGGAATAAGAAAACTTTGAAAGTTTTGTTGCAATTTGTCTTATATTTTCTTCAAAAATAGGTAAAATGCAAAAGGTAGCAAACCAGAAAGGGAACTGTGAGGTGAATTACGGGGAAGTTTAGTTTCATCCATTTACAATTGGTGTATTGTCAATATGTATATGCATATTTATAATTTGCCGCATAGTTATTTACTCATTATGCCATTTGTAGCAAAAATAAAAGTAGTACAGAGAGAAGGGCCATATAAGAGACTGCAGATATCAGTTTTAATAATGATAATAAAGATAACAATTACAGTAATGATGACGATAATGATATGATGAATTAGAAGAGAGGCCTTGAGATGCCCAGGTCTTGATTCTCTGGTTTCTTGTCAACTTCCTCCTTTGCAACTCCTCACTAAGCCATGGGATGTTTGTATAGAAAAGGGTAAGATACTGGCATTATGAGACAACACTCGTGCCTTGGATCCTCCATTCGAAATAACAGTTTAAGAAAAAAAAAAAAAAATTGCAGTTTCAGAAGTTATAGGGCACCATATTCTTTCAACCATCTAGTGAAGATATAGAAACAAAATGCTCATTAAAAAATGGATACAGGTCAAAGTTATTTTTTACCAGCATGGCCCAAAATGGCTTTTTCTCAGCTAACCTCTTTTGTTTGTAAAATGGAAGAATACAGCAGCACATGTTATGTAGAAATCTAAATACTCTCCCTGACAAGGAGTCCATTCTCACAAGATGGCAAGAACTATTGCCAGTTCAGCTATAAGGTGGTTTGGACAAAACTTGATTTTTGGTTAATATTTCAGTGTAGTGATAGACATTTGCAACAATATCCTTAGTATAAAATTAGCAGATTAGAATAGTTGTTAAATGTGACACAGGGTCTCCCTGGTGAAGAGGAAATTTTACTACATCATGATATCTTTTGGTGTTGGGAGGAAATAGCATGCAGGTGCGAAAGTAACAAAATGCCGTTCCTTATGGGCTCCGGTGGCAGTTTATTCATTACCTTAACCCATTGAATCCGGATGTTCCACTGTTATCCTGGGGCCCCAAATATGGTGAAGTGAGCGTACACTGCCAGATGTGTGTAGCTTGCAAGCCGGGGACAAGCAAACACTATGTTTGGTGATAAGCCTCCATGCCTCCCCTTTGCAATATTATTTTCCCTCTTTCTGCATAAGCATTTTTATCTTTATGCCCTTTTCCAATGTCTATATTTATCATTTGATTTGCAGTATCCAGATAGTAATGGACTGTTTTCTCTGCACAGATGCCATTTCATCTCCCTAGGTTGTCCATTACTCAATGCAGTAATAAAGCAATAAGTAACATTTTGTTATTCTATTTTATTTTATCATAATATTCAATTTTCTGTAATATAACCTGCACCACCATTCATGACAGCCAGGAATAGGCTGCTGCTCTTCCAGTCACGGCCCACAGCTATAACATTCCACACTCATGTATTGATGGAAATGATGCAAAATCCCCTTCCTAAACATCAAATGAATCTAATCACCCTGTAAGAACTTTATGCATTCGTGGCGAGTCTTCCCCATCACCCTGGCTTTCTGCTGAAATGCTCACAATGACAAGTTTGTGTCACCTCAGCCCACAGCCAATATTTCCTAATGGCATGTTCCTCTCGCCCGCCCCTCAAACCAAATTTCTTTCTGAAGTGACGGTCATGTCATCCGGATT
>NC_061854.1:33352663-33358521 GCF_019202785.1 Penaeus chinensis
TGAAACCTTACAGTTCGAAACAGTTTTGTCCTTTTATTGAAAGTTTAATGTATATTTTTTCATAATGAAAGTAAAAATGGGGTGACTTCTCTACAACAGCAAGACATTGATTGCAGATTGGGAAACTGTTATGAATTTAAGTAAGGTTTCTCTATCTTTTGAGTGGTGCTTGGAAGTCAGCTTAGAGCTGCACTAGGAACTAATCATTGTTTCATAGACTCAATATATTGTAGCCCTTGAGGGTGATGCAATAATTGTAAATAGGCTAAAAACCAGTGTAATTTCTTTTTGCATCTTGGAATGTTCACTTGTATTCAAGGCATAAATGTACTTGTGCGACCCAAAGCTCCATATGTTGTGACTGTGAAGCAATGAAACCAGCCTTCTCATCGTCAGTACCTGAAGCTTAAAGACTTATGGTGAAGAATATGTTATCAGCTGATGGTGGACATTGACAAGATATACTCACAGGGAGACAGGACAGTTGGGTCACCTGAGTGTTTCCGCTAGATTTGTTTTTCATTACTTCTCTTCTCACCCCTCTCTTACACTTTCTGCACCACACATGTCATCCCTGTTTACACTGCCTTACTGCAACCTGCTTCATCCTAACTTCATGCTATATCACCCAGCCATGCTATAATACCTTTATATTCTTGAGAGTAGTACAGCTGTATTACTCCTCCTCCATTATACACACAGCCATGCTCCCTGCTTTCTGCTTCTTGATTTTCTTCATCACCCCACAGTGCTTTACTAATCCCCTTTCTCATTACATGCACCACAGCAGCACTTTCTATAGCTCCTTACAGCAGTAAACAGTACTTAACACAAACTCCATCTTAGTGTATTGCTCATCATATCATCCTCTACAAAGACAACATAACAAACTTTTGTCAAATGAACACTTTTCTTTTTATAACACATACAGACACACACACACTCACACACACTGCTCCACCAATGCTCACATCTTGTCTGTTTGAGTAAAGCTTTTAAGATTCATCATCATAGTCCATGTAGTAAATACTAATTCGGGGAAATGACAAGTCCAGCGTATGATAGTTTTACAGAACATATTTCATTATTGTTCGGATCCACTACAATTTCGTTTTTGTTTTTGTTACCTTATAAAGAGTAGAATTTGCCAATGTAATTTGTTTTGGAGATATTGGAATATATGTCTACACATCATTAGCCACTTCACCAACAAGAAACATTGCTAGGAGTTATTATAAGTAACAAGCAAGCCACCACAAAAGGCCATCATCTTTTCCTATTACCAATGTACTGCCTCATTCCTACCCACTGCAGAACTATTTTCCAAGTTCCCTCTCTGTTGGCAGTTCCTTCAGTGCCTGAATTCACCTAGAGAGTTAGTCTCACACAAAACTATATTCATAGCTGTACACACAAATATTTGTACTCTATTTGTCAGTATGTAGGAGGAAATTTTTGGAATACTTTTGCTTCCTTTGGAGAGACTTGTGCCTGTTTTCATCTTAGACCCAAGTTGCTGGATGTTGAAGTGGTATGTTAGGAGAATGGACTATGTATCTTACATATTTGCACTGACCTGACTTCAGTACATTAAATACCAGCTGACTAAAGATTAATGTTCCATTTACTCACACACTAGTATATTTTTACATAGGTAATAAGATCTAAAAGACATGTGTTTAGTATTTGCTGAATTTATTGTTTTTCTTAGGTATGTCAGTGATCCAGTTAATGGTGCTTGGCATATTTCTCTTTTCTTCTCTCTTCTCTCTTTAGTATCCAGTTTTTTTTTTTTTTTTTTATAAAAGGCATGCATAATGTGATGCTGATAATCTGTGCACTGAAGATCTATTTATCTGGTATTCTCTCTCTCTCTCTCTCTCTCTCTCTCTCTCTCTCTCTCTCTCTCTCTCTCTCTCTCTCTCTCTCTCTCTCTCTCTCTCTCTCTCTCTCTCTCTCTCTCTCTCTTTCTATCTTTCTATCTTTCTATCTTTCTATCTTTCTATCTTTCTATCTCTCTATCTTTCTCTCTCTCTTTCTCTCTTTCTCTCTTTCTCTCTTTCTCTCTTTCTCTCTCTCTCTCTCTCTCTCTCTCTCTCTCTCTCTCTCTCTCTCTCTCTCTCTCTCTCTCTCTCTCTCTCTCTCTCTCTCTCTCTCTTTCTCTCCTCTCTTCTCCCTCCTCCCTCCTCCCTCCCTCCCCTCCCCTCCCTCTCCCCACCCTCTCTCACTTCCTCATTCCCTTCCTCCCTCTCCCCAACCTCCTTTCTTCCCTCTCCCCCCCGCTCCCCCTAGCACTCTCCTATGGAACACAGATGTTTAAAAGGAGTCTCAAGTAGGAGAAGAGCTATGTAATCATACATACCAGCCTTTGATATGTGGAGTGGAGTTGGTGTTTAGGTTACAGGGCAACTGAACTTCATGTAAAAGGTCTTGTCTAGGACACTGAGGTGACTGAAAGCTGCTTGCTTGGTCTTCTTTGAGATCGAAGAGGATAAATAAGTGTTTTTTACGGTCATCTCCTTTTTGTTATCCCTATTCTTACATTTATGTATATATTATCTCTCTTCTTGTGATTTGGGTCTTTGATTCATGGATTCTAATTGTTTAATTATATTATTTTTAAAATTTTCCTTTAATATCATAAAAAAAGGTAAAATTAGTTAATAGAAGTTGCTGAATCAACTTACTTACTGTTCAGATCTTGTTCTGTAGCATCAGAATGCCTTATAAGGTTTTGTGTGATTTTTTTTTTTGCATATCAGTTATGGACCATGCAAAGGCTGTACTGTACATTCACCTGTTCTCCTATTCTAATGTATGAGTTTCCATCTGCACCACCTGCATCCACATGTGCACATACACACAGGAACACACATATACAGAGGCACACATTTAAAAACAGGCTGACACATACACATCGGCACACAAACAGATGCAAACACCGGCACATAGAACTGCACAGACAGACACAAAAATCTGCATGCACACAGGCACATAACCAACACTGCAGCCTCAACATACAACGTTTTTGGGATTGGTCAAGTGTAGGTGTCCAAAGGTAGGAGGCAATTTCAAAAGGCTATGGTGTGGTAGTTTCATTCTAGTAGAAGATCTTGGAAGACGTACGGAGCAGATTAGGATAACAGAACCCAGGAACTTCAGGTACGAAACAGAAGTCTCATGATTTGATACAGATAGCGTGCATAGCCGTTTGTGAGAGACACTGAAAATTTGAGGATCATCTTTGTTCACAATTTGAGCAGTTTTTCCAAGAAGAAGATTTATAGTAATGCAGTTCCTTCTTCCTTTTTTCCTCTCTTTTTCTGCTTACTCCACCTTATTTGGTATGATTTTCTCTGTTTTTCCTCCTTTGTGGCCTTTATGTTATTATCAATATTTTTATTTGTATTCTTAATGTTATTAATACTTCATGGTGATAGTATTGATTTTCAATATTATGATCATCATCAATGTAGCTTAACCATCAAGATTGGTTGTAGATGTCATTAACTTTTGTAAGAAAGATGCTCACAATAATGTTTATTAATGTTATAATTATTACTATTATTAATATTATTACTTCTACTACCATCATCATTATGATCAGATTTGTAGTTATTATGATTATTAGTATGACAATCAGTTGATAATTATTAAAAAGAATGTGTTTGGCTTTTACAACTGAAGTTAATGTCATCTTGAACTGGTACCTCTTGATCAGCACTTGCGATGTTCCATCCTTCTCGTAAAATAATATTGCGGGTTGTATTACTCTTAATAACACAGTAAAGTAGGTGAGTTATACAATATTCACATTAGGGTACTTGTGCTCTAACATGTATGATGAATACAGGACTTTGACTTGTCTTTCTGTTTTTGTGTTTAAATGATTTAGAAACTGAATTTTCTTGTACAATTTGTTATAGTAATGGATAATTTCCTTTTTATGATTTTCCAAAAATCATTTTGTATTTCTGTGTTTTCTCTCTAGTTGAAAAGAGAGGAAATGTACTTAGTGAAGCTTTTCTCTGGAAGGATCACGTAAAGCAGGACTTTGTAGGACAACTGTAGAAACAGGTTTTTTGTCTATTTTGTCTTTAGCTTGAATTTTGTCCTTAGAAACATTTTTGTGATTTATTTCTTTCAGTGAATTTTTTTGTTTTGTTTTACAGTAATGTTTGTATATAGTATATTCATATTGTTGCCCCAGTTTACAACTTGCATTTCCCACGACAGTTGGAATGAGAAGATGTGTGTACAGCGTGATAGGGGAAGTATACAGTGGCAGTTGTTGTTCCAGTATCGCAAAAAAATTAAAATAAAATAAAAAGCAAAAAAAGATTTAAGATAGTAATAACAAAGTAGTAGGTATATCAAGTGAGAAATAAGAGAACTTGACAAAGACTCACATGAAACGGGAGTATTGAGTTAACCATGAAGGCTGAGTGTGTGTGTCACGCCCAGCATACTCGACATCATTCGCAGAAAACATCCTCGGGTCCTTTAAGTTCAAGGGGAGAATCAGGACAGCATTGCTTGGGTTTGATTCATTACTGTTATATCCACTTTATTTTCCATGATGGTGTTATGTACTTTAAAAGACATTATTTCATATTGTGTATGTATTAGGTTGAAATAATAAATTAAGTAGGAAGGTTTAGATATGTTCTACTATCCATTACATGTATATGTGAGATATGTTTTCTCTTTTCCCTAGACCTTTTTTTCCTGGAATTCCTTTTTCTCTTTTTTGTCTTTTTACTAGTTTTAGTTTTTAAGTACTTTGTATTCTTTAATGCCAATGTTTTTATCATTCTTTTTTTTTTTTCTTTCTTTCTTTTTTTGCCATTCAGCAAAAAAAATATGGGATTGTGGAAAGACCTGCAAAGATTATTTGTAAATATATAATATTTTGTGAAGCACTCGTTTGTTGATCATGGTACAAAGGGCGTGTTTCAGAGCCGAAATTGTATAGTACGACTGGTGAATGAGGTCAGCTGACTCGCTACGACCTCTTACACTCTTTGAGGTCAGTTGCTTTGCCAGTCTGTCGGTGGAAAAGAGAGTTCGTGTGGTAACATTGCAGAGGTCAAGTGCCACACAGTTCTCATTGAATAAGCACCACCCTTGTATGAACTGACATGGTTCAGTCATTCATTCTTGTTTTTTTCTGGTATCATTGTTTTGATTTGTACACAGCTGATCTGGGCATCACTAACATTTTACATGTAAGGTGTTTTTAGTTGATGGTTTATGATTATTATAATTATTATAATTATTATTATTATTTTTATTATTATTATTATCATTATATTTCTTTTAACATTGTGTGAAGACTATTTAATTCAAACTTTAGATAGTTACTTATTCACATGCACTGTTTTATGTGCAATACGTCTTAAGTGAAAGGAGGGTAGCTTTTCAGATATAAGGTTAATTGACCAAAATCATATGGCAGTTCATAGATGATTCAGCATTTAATTAGACTAGGTGAAGTTTCGTAGGCATTCGTGCTGTGCAATAACAATTTTTTTTTATATATATATAACTTTCAAGTCTTAAAAAAAAAGTTGGTAGTGTGCAGTTATATCAGTCAGTATTAATATGTCGCTGTACATTATTTGTTAAATTAACTTATGAAACTGATTTCTGATTGGATTTTGTTACACATGGATAATAAATGATGCATATATAGAACCTATTAGAATATTAGAAACTTGAAAATCATTATGTACAAATGTAGGGAAATAAATTTTCAAATATGGGTAATTTTTCTTATCACTTTTAAACACATAACTATTGATAGTGATTATACACCCAACTAATATGAAAGAAAAGAATATTGCATATTTTGAGTG
>NC_061854.1:33358621-33363973 GCF_019202785.1 Penaeus chinensis
AGATAGGAGATATGGGAACGAGAATTAAAGGGTAAGAAATATATAGACACACGGAAAAAAAAAAAAAAAAAAAAATATATATATATCGATGAAATCAAAACGCATCGCGAAAGAAAAAACAAGACGAAGAAGAAGAAGACGAAGAAAACATATGCGGAATTCAGACATAAATGTGCGTTCTTCTTAACCCACAGAGACCATTATCACAAGCTCGTCCTGCCCCCCCCCCCCCTCCCCCCTCATCTCTCTCCCCCCTCCCCATTCCCACCACTCCCCCCCCTCAAACATGCAACTCTTTAGGGAAAATACTCATGTTTTCCCTTTCCCTTTTTTCTTTTCCGTTGTGGGTGCTTTTTTTTTTTTTTCGTTCATCTCTTCCTTTTTTATTTTCTCCCTCTTCTCCTTTCTCACTTCTCCTACTTTCTTCTCCTCCCTCCTTTCACCACTTCCTCCTCCTCTCACTCCTACTCCTTCCTCTGCTTCCCTCTTCTCCTTCAACTTCTCTCTTCCCTATTTCCTCCTCTTCCTTCTCTTCTTCCTCCACCTCCTCTTCCTCAGTCTCCTCTTCAGTTTATATATTCCTCCTCTACTCCTCACCTCCCTATTATTTTCTCATCTTCTGCTACATCACCTGCTGCTCTCCCTCCCCCCCCTTCCGTTTCCCTCCCTCTCTCTCTCACTTCCTGTCTGTGTCTCTCTCCCTCTCCCTCTCCCTCTCTCTCTCTCTCTCTCTCTCTTCCTCTCTCTCCCTCTCCCTCTCTCTCTCTTTCTCTCTTTCGCTCCCTCTCCCCCGGGAAATTCCACCGGAGAAGCGAGTAAATCCCAAGGGAATGATAATTAGCCCACGATACCCAACAGGATTTCAAGTCTCGGCAACACGGGAGATGCATCGCCGTCACAGTCAGTCCTTCTTGCTGTTCTCTTGCAACGAGGCTCACTTCATGGTGGTAAAAGCACTTGCTAGAATTTACCGGGATTTACTAGAAGTTCCTCTAAGTCACTGGGATTTACTAGAAGTTCATCTAAGTCACTGGGATTTACTAGAAGTTCCTCTAAGTCACTGGGATTTACTAGAACTTCCTCTAAGTCACTGGGATTTGCTAGAACTTCCTCGAAGTCACTGGGATTTACAAGACCTTCCTCGAAGTCACTGGGATTTACTAGAACTTCCTCGAAGTCACTGGGATTTACTAGAACTTCATCGAAGTCATTGGGATTTGCTAGAACTTCATCGAAGTCACTAGGATTTACTAGAACTTCATCGAAGTCACTGGGATTTACTAGACCTTCCTCGAAGTCACTGGGATTTACTAGAACTTCATCGAAGTCACTAGGATTTACTAGAACTTCATCGAAGTCACTGGGATTTACTAGACCTTCCTCGAAGTCACTGGGATTTACTAGAACTTCATCGAAGTCACTGGGATTTACTAGAACTTCATCGAAGTCACTGGGATTTACTAGAACTTCCTCGAATCTACTGGGATTTACTAGAACTTCCTCGAATCTACTGGGATTTCCTAGAACTTCCTCGAATCTACTGGGATTTACTAGAACTTCATCGAAGTCACTAGGATTTATTAGAACTTCCTCGAATCTACTTGGATTTACTAGAACTTACTAAAACTCAAGTTTAAAAGAAATGATCAAATTAAAAAAAATATGAATAAAAATAAGAAAAAAAAATCACTGGGGAAAGAAAGAAAAAAAGAAAAGAAAAGAAAGAAAGGAAAAAAAAAAAAAAAGAAGAAAGAGAGAGAGAGAGAGAGAAAAAAAAAAAACCGCTTGTCTCCCAGTCTCTCCAGTCTAGACAAGGCCCTGGGGTAGGATCGCAGTACGCTAAATAGACTGAAAGTTAAACGCCAAAGGTAAAGCGGAAATTGCTTGTTGTTGACTTCCCCGCAAGGATGCACGCTGATGGAGATAGATGCCACGAAATGTTGCAGGAACCACGAAATGTTGCAGAATTTTTTTTATCGTCTGATTGAGTGAAACCTTCTACAATTTATGGAATAGTAACAAAATCCATAGAAAAAGCAGCTGGATTAGTACTTACTAGAACCAGTCTTGAACCCAATGGAACCAGACAGAACTTGGATGAATTTAGAGATGAAGATGAGTTTAGAAATAAAGGGGTTATAAAGATTAAATTAAATCGCATTGCGAATGATGATGGTATGGTGATGGTGATGACGATGGCGATAGTGATGGTGATGATGACGAAACCGTTGACGATAACGATGACGACGACGATGACGATGACGATAACGGTGACGATGGCGATAGTGATGGTGATGATGATGGTAATGGTAATGGTGATGGTGATGATGATGATAATGAGGAGGAGGAGGAGGAGGAGGAGGAGGAGGAGGAGGATGACGATAACGATGACGATAACGATGGCGATAGTGATGGTAATGATAATGATGATCACGAAGGTGATGGTGATGGTGAAAATGAAAATGAAAATGAAAATGAAAATGAAAATGAAAATGAAAATGAAAATGAAAATGAAAATGAAAATGAAAATGAAAATGAAAATGAAAATGAAAATGAAAATGAAAATGAAAATGATATTGGGGATAATATTGAAATGGGGATGATATTGAAAATGATAATAAAAAACATCCATACTTAATCTCCTACCAGAATCCACTGGAATCTCATCTCTGCCGTGCTTTAGAACCCACAAGCACCTGATCGAACCAACCTGAACCTCCCTGAACCCTTAAAAAAAAGAAATATATATATGTATAAAGAAGATTCCGGACGGTTATTATCCATCTGAGGTCGTTAATTTTCCGTTCGAATTTCTCTTAAGTGATTTGCTTCCGCCCGACTAAATTATTTTTCCGCGTTCCTTCCTCTTCATCTTTCTCTCGTTATTTCTCTTCCTTTCTTTCTTTTGTTTTCTTTTCTTCTTTTTTTTTGCTACTTCCCTCTTTTTTTTTCTTCCCTCTTCGTCCCATCGTTTCCGTCTGTTTCTCTTTGTCTTTTTTTTTTCTTCGTCTACCTCTTTCTTTTCTTGCTTTCATCTTTTCTATATTCTATGTTATTTTTTCTTATGCTCTTGCTCTTTCTCATTCTCCTTTAACGGAATACACAAGCACACACAAATACACACACACACACACACACACACACACACACACACACACACACACACACACACACACACACACACACACACACACACATACACACACACACACACACACACACATGTATGCATGTAGGTGTGTGTGTGTGTATTGCATTTATATATCTATCGGTCTATCCACCATCTATCTATCTCTATGTCTATCTATCTGGCTATATATCTATCAATATGTATGTATGTTTATATATGTATGCATGCCTGCACTGCTTGCATGCACATATCTATAGACTTTTAAAAGATAAAAATCCTTTGATTTCGTATATCTCTCTGTTATCTCTCTCTCGTAATAATCATTGATAAATCACACAAACTGACCTTATCATTTAAGTATATTTAGATTTATATTACACTTGCAGCAGCGTCAAAATCTTTTTTTTATATGGTTTTCGGACATTTAAATCTATAGCATCCAAATTACCCCTTCCGGGTGTAATCACTTTATTGACTTACTTATCAAAGTCATTAAGTTCGTATTAACAAAAAATAAAGTTAATTTCAGCCTATGATGGCAACAGGATGTCTGTCGAAAGCTAGCGGTTGTGAAGTAATTTTTTCTGAAGCTTCGCTGCCTTTCGGCAAGTGATATCTAGCTATATATATCTCTATATATGTATATACATATACATGCATATATATATATATATATATATATATATATATATATATATATATATAAAGTACACACACACACACACACACACACACACACACACACACACACACACACACACACACACACCTACACACACACATACGCACACACACACACACACACGCACACACACACACACGCACGCACACACATACACGTACACATACATACATACATGTGTGTGTACGTAAAAGGAATCGAAAAGAAAGGAACTTGAAAAAGGAACAAAGTTGATAACAAACATACTCCAACCTGTCGTGGCTTAGTTTTCTAACTTTGATAGTTAATTAGAGTCTCCCTCTCTCTCTCACTGCCTGCTCCTCTCTCTCTCTCTCTCTCTCCTCTCTCCTCGCTCTCTCTCTCTCTCTCCTCTCTCTCTCTCTCTCTCTCTCTCTCTCTCTCTCTCTCTCTCTCTCTCTCCTCTCTCTCTCTCTCTCCCCTCTCTCTCTGTTTCTCTCTCTCTCTCTCTCCTCTCTCTCTCTCTCTCTCTCTCTCTTCTCTCTCTCTCTCTCTCTCTCTCTCTCTCTCTTCTCTCTCTCTCTCTCTCTCTCTCTCTCTCTCTCTCTCTCTCTCTCTCCATCTTCTCTCTTTTCTCTCTCTCTCTCTCTCTCTTCTTCTCTCTCTCTCTCTCTCTCTCTTCTCTCTCTCTCCTTCTCTTTTCTCTCTCTCTCTCTGTCTCTGCTCTCTTCTCTCTCTCTCTCTCTCTCTACTCTCTCTCTCCTCTCTCTCTCTCTCTCTTCTCCTCTTTCTCTCTCTCTCTCTCTCTCTCTCTCTCTCTCTCTCTCTCTCTCTCTCTCTCTCTCTCTCTCTATTTCTCTATTTCTAGGTCGGTCCAACAGAACTGCAAGGAAGAATGGGAAATTTAGGGGAAACTGTCACATAATTTTAGCTTTTGGTGAATTAGTGTCAAAGTTTTTTTTCTCTCTCTGTCTTTGATATATATCCTATACGTAAACAAACAAATAAAAAGTAGATTTCAATGACTAGATGAGTTTACGAATGGTATGAAAAAGGGAATCGGGTGAAAACGACGTAAATAAATACCTCTTGTGTTTTTGTTTTTTTTTTTTTTTTTGAGTGGTCTGATTTTTTGAAAGGCTCCATAGTTTTAATTTATTCATTTATGCTTCACCCTACCTACCTGTTAGATAAAAAAAGGAATATATTCACTTTAAAACAAACAAACAAACAAAAAACGCAACAACGCAAATCTAAATAAATCTGAAAAAATTGATGTTTTAACCCAGCAACCTCTGAAAAAAGTAAAATGCAGGAAACATACAAAACTTCCTGATTACACAACGTGGCAACTCGACCACAAGTACCAACCTGCATAACACGGCAATTACATATGGCGATAATGATGTTATGTCGACTCCTCCTCCTTCTCCTCCTCCTCCTCCTCTTCCTCTTTCTTCCTCCTCTTCCTCCTATTATCTTCTCCTTTTTTCACATTCAAGAACGAGTCAAATCTAATAAAAGACTTGGCAACTCGGACGCCGACGCCATGTTGGGGCATAATTAGTGTTGCACCTCTGCG
>NC_061854.1:33364073-33366573 GCF_019202785.1 Penaeus chinensis
ATACAAGAGAGAGAAGAGAGATAAATAGCAATATCAGGTAAAGAGAGGGCGAAGGAGGAAATTACAAGAGATAAAGAGAACGCGAGAGACGTGCTTCTCATTTAATAACACTAAACCATCAACAAAATAAGAACGAATTCCCGTAACATGACATCCTTTCCTGCATGACACTATTTAACCTCACATGAACCTGGTATCTGTCATGCACAACGACCGTCGCATGATGTTTTACGACTTTACACGACCTTCTGTTGCAAATTGCAGAGGTGTTGAGGTGAAAAGCGTTTTCTCTTTTTAAGGAATTAATAGCGGCACAGACACACAACAATAGTACGTAATATCTATTATAGTGATAGTGACGACTGCAGTAATGATGAGGATAGAGACATAATGATAATAGCATTAACAACAATGATAATCTTAATGATAATGATAAGGATGATGATAATGATAATAATGATACTACTAATAAAAAGATAATAATGATAAAGATTATAATAATAACAATAATAATAATGATATCAACAATAATGATAGTTATATATAGTTAAAATGATGATGATGACGATGATGATGATATTGATAAAAGTAATAATAGTAATAATAATAATAATAATATAATAATAATAATAATAATAATAATAATGATAATGATAATGATAATAATGATAAAGATAATGAAAATAATGATAATGATAATTATAATAATAATATTAATAATAATAATAATAATAATGATAACATCAATAATAATAATAATGATAATAATAATAACAATAATAAAAATAATAATAATAACAATACCGATAATAATAATAATTGATAATAACAATAATAGTAATAATAATAATAATAATATAATAATAATAATAATAATAATAATAATAATAATAATAATAATAACAATAATAATAATAATGATGTAATAATAGTAATAATACTAATAATAGTAGTAATGATAATAATAATAATCATAGTAATAATAGTAATAATATCAAAAACTCTTATTATCATTATTATTATTATTACTATAATAATAATAATAATAATAATAATAATGATAATGATAATAGTAATAATGTTAATAATAATAATAATAATAATAATAATAATAATAATGATGATGATAATAATGATACTAATACTACTACTAATAATAATGATAATAATGATAATAATGATAACAATAATAATGATAACAAAAATAATGATAACAACAATACTACTACTACTACTACTACTACTAGTAATAATAATAATAATAACAATAATAATAATAATAATAATAATAATAATGATAATAATAATAATAATAATATCAATAACAACAATAACAACAATAACAATAACACTAATAATAAAAAAAACGAATAAAAATACCCCCCCACAACGCTTCCACCTTCTCACCCCTCACCCCCACACCCCACAGCGAGCCGCACCCCCCTCCCCCCACCCCCAACACAGAGAACCACACAGAACCACCGACCGTGCAGCGTTATGTCCGGCGGGGTTGGTTCCTCGTCGACCGCCTCCTGGTCTCGCCGTCGCTTGAAGATGCTCGTGAAAAACTCGAAGGGCCGGCGCCGGTTCGAGTCGTCCTCGCTCCCGGCCAACATCGGGGCCTGCAACTGAGGAGGAGGGGGTGGTTAGAGGGGGTGAGGTTTGGAGGGTGAGAATGAGATGGATGGAGGATGAGGGTGGAGGGTGAGGGACTGGTTGGGGGTTGGAGGGTGAGGTTGGAGGTTGTGGTTGGAGGTTGTGGTGGAAGTTGACTTTGGGAGGGTGAAGGATGAGGATGGGGGTTTGAGGTTGAGACTGAGTTTGAGGTGGAGGTTAACACTGGAGGGTAGAGGATGATGTTGGAGGTTGAGGGTGGAGAGTGATATTGAGTTTGGGTGTTGGAGGGTGAGAAAAAGGTTGAAGAATGAGGTCAGAGGCTGAAAGAATAGACAGGAGGAGGAAATCGGAGGGTTACTCTTGACAGAAATCGATAAAACCAAGAAAATGAGGTTGAGGCTAAGCTTGAGGTAGAAGGTTTGAGGTTGAGAGAGGTCTGAGCGTGAGGAAAACCCTAAGAGATGGAAGTAAGATGCTGAGGCTGAGGTTGGAGGGTGAGGTTGAAGGGTGAGGTTTGAGACGTAAATTTGGGGTTGGAAATCTGATTAGTGGCAATAAGGTTAGGGGGTTAAACGTCAGGAACTGGAACTGGAATTTCGTTCAATTTGAGGTTGGAATTTAGACTGACATGTAAGTTACAGTTGCAAGGCAGACGAATCAGAGACAATACTGAAGCACAACTCAGAATTTGTGTTCAAACTTCTTGTTTTTTATCATTATTTGTTATAATTTATATGTTTTGACGTTATTATTATTCTACTGTGTACTTTATGAATACTTGTAGCATATTATTACTGTCTTCATTATTAGCAATAGTAGAAGATCGAAGCCAGGATTACTAACTAACTAATTAGTATTATCATCGTCATCACTTTTATATATA
>NC_061854.1:33371573-33374073 GCF_019202785.1 Penaeus chinensis
GCGGCATTAATACTAACCATCTGGCAACTAACAGCCGAGAAAAAAAATAATGCGCCTTCAGCAACTCTTCAGACCACTTACAATGACGTCATAAAATCTGCAAAATGACCCTAACTCTGACGTCATCAAGCAATTGATTTTACTATTGCGTCATCAAATGAATGTTATTGGAGAGATGATGTGACACGCGTTCATAAAGGGAAAGAAAGAGAGTTGTTTAACGAACGCCAAGACTGCGGCATAGCACAAGAACTCTTGAGACGCAAAAAAAAAAAAAAAAAAAAAAAAAAATGGCGTGAGATACATCCGAGATGCCAATTCGTGTTTTAAAGTAGAATTTAGGATTTTTGAAAATGGGGTTATTTGTGTCTTGATGATAGAAAGGGGTACCTAAATTTTTCGGGAAATTAAATAATTTAAAAATATAGCCTAATTTTTCCATTAGAATTTTTAGTAAGCAAGGGGGTCTAAAAAGGGAAATTTTCGGTAGGTAAACACACAAATAATTAAACAATGAACACATTTATTTCCCCCCCTCTGTTTTATTTATATCTTGCAAAAAAAAATTCGATTTTGTGGCCATATGCCCAAAAAAAATAATGTTGCGTTTTTTGACAGAGCTGGGGAAAAAAGAACAGATTCATTCTTTGGTTTTGTTTTCGTGAAAGGTTGATGTATTGGTAGTTTTATTTTGAAACCCCCCAAAGGGGATTTGAAATTATCCTTTTTTTTTTTTTTTTTTTTCTTTTCCAATCCCTTTTTTTTTTTTTTTCTTTCTTTTTTTTTCTTTCTTTCCCTTTTTTTCCTTTTTTTTTTTTTTCTCCTCTCTCTCCTCTTCTCCACCTCCCCTCCTTTCCTCTCTCATTTTCTTTTCATCTCTCAACCTCCCACCCTCCCGCCTTCCCTCTCCTCCTCCTCACCCTCCCTCCCTCTCCTCTCTCTCATCTCCGTCATCTTCTCTCCCCTGCTCTCCTTCCCCCCGTCCCTCCCTCTCCTCTCTCCTTCTCTCTTTCCTTTCTTCTCTCCCCTCTCTCCCTCTTCATCCCCCCCCTCTCATTCTCTCTTTTTCCCTTTCCCCCCTCTCCATCCCTCTCTATCTCTCTCCCTTCCTCTCTCCTCTCCTCTCCCTCTCCCTCTCTTCTCTCCTCTCCTCGTCTTCTTTCCTCTCTTCTCTCTCTCTCCCTCCGCTTTTCCATCTCTCCTCTCTTCATCCTCTCTCTCTCCTCCCTCCTCTCTCCCATCTCCTCTCCTCCTCATCTCTCTCCCCCCTCCCCTCTCTCTATCTCTCATCTCTCCTCTCTCTCTCAATCACTCTCTCTCCTCGCTCCTCTTTCCCTTTCCCCTTCTCTCTCTCCTCTTCCTCTCCCTTCCCCCTCGTACTTTCCCCTCTCGCCCCCTCTCACTCTCCTCTCTCCTCTCTTCTCTCTCCTCCTCTCACCCCTCTTCCTCATTCCATCTTACTCCCTTCCCTCTTCTCTCTCTTTCTCTCTCTCTCGTCCTCTCTCTCTCTCTCTCTCCTCTCTCCCCTCTCTCTCCTCTCCTCCCAACCTCTCTCTCCTCCTTTTCTCTCTCTCCATCTCTCTCTCTCCACCTCTCCCCCCCCCTCTATCTTCTCTCCTCTCTCTCTCTCTCTCTCTCTCTCTCCTCTCTCCTCCCTCTCTCTCTCTCCTCCCCCCCTCTCTCTCTCCTCCTCTCTTTCCTCTCCTCTCATCTCTCTCTCTTCTCTCCTCTCGTCTCCCTTCTCTCTCTCCTCATTTTTTATTTTTCTCCTCTCTTTCCTCCTCCCCCCTCCCCTCCCCTCACCCTCCCCCCAATTTTCTCTCTCCCTCCCCCCCTCTCTCCCCCTTTTCTCTTCACTCCTCTCCTCCTCCTCCCCCTCCTCCTCTTTTCTCCCTCCTCCTCCCCTCCCCCCTCTCTCCCTCCCTTCCCCTCCTCCCTCCCAACCCCCTACTCCCCCTATCCTCTCCCCTCTATCATCACAATTCCTCCTCACCCTCCCCCCCTCTCTCCCCCCCTCCCCTCCCCCCTCTCTCCTCCGCTCCCCCCTCTCTCCTCCCCGTTTCGTTCGTTTTCCCCCTTCTCTTTTTCTTTTTTTCCCCATCCCTTTCTCTTTTCCCCTTCTTTCCTCTTTCTCTTTCCCTCTCTCTTTCCCTCCTCCTTTCTTCTCTCTTTTTTTTCTCTCCTCCCCCTCTTTCTCTTTTTCTCTTTCTCTTTCCTCTTTCTCTCGTCTCTTACCCCTTTCCTCTTTCCTCCCTCCTCCCCCACCCTCCCTCCCTCCCCCCCTCCCTCCCCCCCCCCTCCCTCCCCCCTCCCTCCCTCCCTCCCCCCCCCCCATCTCAATCAAAGGGCGGGGACGTGGCACTCTACATAACAGCGTTGGCACCACTAATCTCCCGCACGTCAGGTCAGGGGAGATAACACCCCGGGGGCGGGGGGCCCCAGATGGCAGCACCGGGGGGCGGCTCTTTGAAAAAAGCTTAAATTCCCCCGGGGAGTCATC
>NC_061854.1:33391573-33394073 GCF_019202785.1 Penaeus chinensis
CTTGACGCATCGATTCGGACTACATGGCGACCTTTTGTTATTCTGTCTCGTCTCTACCTGCGTCCGACTGCTCTTATTGCTGGTTGTGTGGTTGATGTGGTGGAAGTGGTTGATGTGGCTGCGTGGTTGAAGTGGGTGTATGGTTGATGTGGTTGTGTTGTTGGTGTGGCTTTGTGGTTGATGTGGCTGATGGTTCAAGTGGCTGTGTGGTTGAAGTGGTTGTGTGGTTGGTGTGGGTGTGTAGTTGTGTGGGTGTATGGTTGCTGTGGTTGTGTTGTTGGTGTGGCTTTGTGGTTGATGTGGCTGATGGTTGATGTGACTGCGTGGTTGACGTGGCTGTATGATTGATGTGGTTGTGTTGTTGGTGTGGCTTTGTGGTTGATGCGGCTGATGGTTGAAGTGGCTGTGTGGTTGATGTGGTTGTGTGGTTGACGTGGCTGTATGATTGATGTGGTCGTGTTGTTGGTGTGGCTTTGTGGTTGATGTGGCTGATGGTTGAAGTGGCTGTGTGGTTGATGTGGCTGTGTGGTTGATGTGGCTGTGTGGGTGACGTGGCTGTGTGGTTGACGTGGCTGTGTGGTTGACGTGGCTGTGTGGTTGACGTGGCTGTGTGGTTGACGTGGCTGTGTGGTTGCGTGGTCGATGTAGTTGTGTAGGTGATGTGGCTGTGTGGTTGACGTGCTTGTGTGGCTGTGTGTTGTGATATTTTTGATAAGGGTTGTGGTCTGTGTTGGCGTTCGGGTCTTAGATCTCGTTTATTACTGTTTTTTTTATCCAAATGATTTGTCTTGTTGTGTTGCTGTTATTACTGTTGGTGCCTTCTTGCTTTTACTGTTATCATCATCACCATCATTCATGTCAATAGCATTTTCATTATGATATTTGTAAATATCAAAACCGTCAATACTCTTATTAGGCTATCGACATTATCAATATTAATCTTTATTACGAATCTCACGTTTTTATTCACCTGCCCCATTGATTCCCATTTGCAGCCCATCCCCCCCCCCCCTCCTCCATTAGTATTCCTCTCCCCTTCTCAACTTCCATCCCCCACATGATATTCATCCTATATCTTTTTACCTACCGCCTCCCTCCTCCTCCTCCCTCCTCCCTCCCCCCCTCCCCCCTCCTCCCCTCCTCCCCTCCCCTCCCCTCCTGCCTTCCCCTCCTCCCTTCCCCTCCTCCCCTCCCCTCCCCTCCTCCCTTCCCCTCCTCCCCTCTTCCCCTCCTCCCCTCCCCTCCTCCCCTCCCCTCCCCTCCCCTCCCCTCCTCCCTTCCCCTCCTCCCCTCCTCCCTTCCCCTCCTCCCCTCCCCTCCTCTCCTCCCCTCCCCTCCTCCCTCCCCTCCCCTCCCCTCCTCCCCTCCCCTCCTCCCTTCCCCTCCCTTCCTCTCCTCCCGCATGACACATGGTACTCCGTCTGTATGGCGCCTGACCATGACACATGCACCTTTCCCTTCCCCATCCCCCCTCCTCACCCTCCCACCTCCCCCCCTTTACCCCCTCTTTGCCTCTCTCCCCTCCCCCTCCCCCCCATAACCTTACGTCCTATGTTCAGTACCCTTTAAGTTCGGTTTGACTTCTCCTCCTCCCCCCCCCCCTTTCTCTGCTCTCTCGCTCACCCTATAATGCCAGTATATTGTCATTCGCTTCATTAACAGCTATTACTGGAGAAGGAGAAGGAGGAGGAGGAGGAGGCGGAGAAGGAGAAGGAGGAAGAGGAAGAGGAGAGACTGCGGTTAAATGCATGACATTTGTTGTTTCATTAATTCATGTTAAAATTCTCCCGGCAGTATCACTTAACGAATTCACTTTTCATTTTTCTTTCTCTCTCTATCTATCTATCTATCTATCTATCTATCTATCTATCTATCTGTTTCCCCTCTCCTCTCTATCTATCTATCTATCTGTTTCCCCTCTCCTCTCTCTCTCTCTCTCTCTCTCTCTCTCTCTCTCTCTCTCTCTCTCTCTCTCTCTCTCTCTCTCTCTCTCTCTCTCTCTCTGTCTCTCTCTCTCTCTGTCTCTCTCTCTCTCCTCCCTTTCAACCCCCCCCCCTCTCTCCATCTACCTCTCCCTCCATCCTTTCCCCCCCATGGCCCCTGATTCCTCCTTTCCCCTCTCCCTCTATTTCTACTCCCAGTGTTGCCGATCGCCTGTCCCCTCTTGCACGCTCCCCTCCTATTGCCTATTCCCCTCTCCCTTCCCTCCCCTCCCCCCTCCCCTCCCTCCGCCCCGCCTGTTACTCTGTTGCTACTCTGAGCGACGCCCTCCTATGCGCGCGTCAACAGGGTCTGGGTTATTTTTGTTTCCTATTTACACGCAAGCTTTAGTTTGACTCTTGCTTGCTGCTCTGTTGTTGTTGTTGTTGTTGTTGTTACTATCGTCGTGACACATATTTTCTTTTCTTCTTATCGACATTTACTCTATCTCGTTTCCCTCTTTACCTTTACGTGTTGTTGTACTGTTATTTGTATGGGTCTCTGTCGAGCACAATTGCAC
>NC_061854.1:33401573-33404073 GCF_019202785.1 Penaeus chinensis
GTGAGGAGGGTAATAGTTTGATCTGGTGGGCTGGGTGGGCGAGTAGGTGGGTAGGTGGGTAGGTGGGCGGATGCGTTAGTGGGTAGGTGAGTAGGAGGTGCAGGTGGGCGAGAGGGGAGGGAATAGTATCGATCTCCTTGCTTCCCCTTCCCCTTCCTCCCCTGCCTACCACACCCCCTGACCTGCTGAGAGAGCCGCGCTGATTATAGAAACTGCAACACGGGATGCAATGGCAGGTTGATTGCGGTCTGACGGAGGCGGAAATTGTTGCTGCACTGTTGCAAAGTTCGGATGTCAATTTCCTTGCCTATCGGTTGTGGTTACTGTTGTAGGGGTTTATATCAATAAGGACAGACAGTAATTGAAATTAGGAATGGTAGTTATAACACCATACTCATCACCACCATCATGAAGGTCATTATAACAATGATAATGATGTTTATAATAACGTTAAGAGGGAAGATGATATTAATGATCCGGTTTTACACCACGAACTCCCTCGCCAGGGCTATGGACGGTGATTTCTTTCGAGGGACTGTGGTGTTGGCAGCTGGAGACCGATACCCCGAGTGGGCGCCTTTCCTTTTCATCCCGGACCCCTTGAGCAGGATTCGAACTCGCGCGATGTGTGACCGACCGCGGGCGTTATACCTGCACCACGGCGGCCGAGGGTATCAATAGCAACAAATATCAGTGATGATGAAGGTAATGAATATGAAAGTAGCAACAGGAAGATTATAGATTATGATAATAATGATGATAATGATAACTGTAGTGATCATAATGATAATAGCAAAGGTAGTATAATGGTAACATTAATATAATGGTAATAATTATGATCATCATAATAATGCTAATATCGGTGATGATAATAACAGTAGAAGAAGAAGAATGATAATAATCATGGTAATGGCAATAATGATATAAATTATGATAATGATGATAATAACTATTATAATGATAATAATGGTAATAATTACAATAATAACGATAATAATGCTGATGATAGTAATAATAATGATGATAATGATAGTAGGAATAATAATAATGATGATAATAATGATGTTGATGATGATTATGATAATGATAATAATAATAATAATGATAATGATAACAATAGTGATAAGAGTAATAACGACAATTATAATGACAATATATATATTTTTTCTATACTTATGATAACTACCATTACCAATATTGTCAACGTTACTAACTTTAAAATTATTAGGAAGTTTATCATCATCATTTTATCGCAATATAAATAGTATCATATTTACAATCTTTTTATCCTCTTCCCTGCTATCACCTTTATTTTCATTGTCGTGAAAGTACTAGGGATAAAAAAAAATATAACCTTGAACTTGGAAAGGAAGAAGAAAGAGACGGATAAAAAATAACACGAAGGTAAGAGGGGAGGGAGAAGGGAGAGGGGAGGAGAGGGGAAAGAGAAGAATGCAGAACGGGGGGGGAAGGGAGGGAGAGGGGTCGTCCTGAGTGGGGTAAGGAGGGGGGGGGGTAATTCTCGCAACGCCGTGGCTAAGGAAATACACAAATAAACAGATGGAGGTGTGGTGGTGGCGACTCACTCACCCCCACCCCCCACCTCACCCCCTCCCCACATCGCTGGAGTAGTGACGGTCACCAGATCGATCGTGACCACTCCCCACCCCCTCTTCCCTACCCCCACTTCCCCCCTCCAGCCCCTTCATCTTCTCCTTCCACCTTTCTTAATCTCCCTCAGTTTTCTCCTTCTATTCATCATGCTTTTCCTCCCTCTCCCCCCTCTCTTTCTTCCATCTCCTCCCTTTCCTTCTCCCTCTTCTCCATCTTCTCCGCACCCTTACTACTCCCCCCACCCCCTCACGCCCCCCCCCTTCCCCCTCCGTCACCGCACTCCCCCCCCACACACACTCCCTCTCCCCCCACACTCCCTCTCCCAACCTCCACCACCTCTTCCTTCTCTGTTATTATTTAAAGCTTCTATTTCCTTTTTTTATTCACTATTTTGGCCATTCTTTTTTTTCCTCTTTTTTTTTCTTAACCTTGTCTTTATTCTTCCTTGCTGCTTGGCTCCCGCGCGCGTGAATTCTTTACTGCTTGTTCACTTGTTGGTTTTCGTGCTGTCAGTCTGATTCTCTTGTTTTTCTTTGTCTTTTTATCTGTGTTCTCTCTCTTTCTTTCTCTCTCTCTCTCTCTCTCTCTCTCTCTCTCTCTCTCTCTCTCTCTCTCTCTCTCTCTCTCTCTCTCTCTCTCTCTCTCTCTCTCTCTCTCTCATTCTCTCTCTCTCTCTCTCTCTCTCTCTCTCCCTCTCTCTCTCTCTCTCTCTCTCTCTCTCTCTCTCTCTCTCTCTCTCTCTCTCTCTCTCTCTCTCTCTCTCTCTCTCTCTCTCTCTTCCCCATTTATCTTATTCATTCCCCCCTGTTTCCATTCCATTGCTCTCCCTCCCGTTCGTTCCCTCTCCCCTCTTCTATATGCTTCTCCACTTCCTCCTTTAAATCCC
>NC_061854.1:33409787-33412287 GCF_019202785.1 Penaeus chinensis
TCCCCTCCGAATCCACACACAAAGATGGCCTACTTGGAATGCACTTATCGAGCGCGTCGCCTTGATAACCAGGCAGGCACTCGCACGCCACGGTCCGGATGGGCACGGTGTCGATCACTCGGCACTCGGCGTTCTCTCCGCAGGGCTCCAGGCCGCAGAGGTCGATGCACTCGCCGTTGATGCAGGCCGTCTTGCTGGGGCAGTCGCCGTCGCTGCGGCAGCCCAGGACGACTGCGCGGGAGAGGAAGGAGAGAGGTGAGCGGGGAAGGTCGCCGTCGGGCAGACGCCTGCGTTGGCTAGGTCTTCAGGGGTCGGGTTATGAGGGTGGTCTTATTGGCTGTGATTTCACGTTCACGTTTATTTGCCATATTTCATTAAATAGTTTAAGATTATGTTGATAATTATCAATACGCATTGTAGTAAAGAAAGAAAGAAGAGATGGAACTAAATGCAAATGCTGCATGAATTCCCGAAAGGTAACTTACTCTTTTCGCAGCCGTTGTCTCTGGTGCCGTTGAACCCTGGCGGGCACGGGCAGTCGGGTCGGTGGTCGGCCACGCGACAGGTGGCCGGCTCCTCGCACGGGTCGAGACTGCAGGGGCTCACGCAGCGCTGGTTGATGCAGCTGCGATCTCCGGGGCAGGCGTCGTTCGATGCGCAGCCGATGGCTATGCACTGAGTGCGCGGGTTGCCGCGGGAGCCCGGGGGACAGTAGCACACGGCCTCGTGGCTCACTCCCTGGCACACAGCCTCCTCGCCGCACGGCTCGTTGTCGGGGCCGCACACGGGGGCGCATTGCCCGTTGCGGCAGGCGTGCGTCGTGGGGCAGTCGTCGTTGCCGTAGCAGCTGATTTCGTCGCAGCGGATCTCCGGGTCTCCCTCGTAGCCGCGCTTGCACGAGCACACGGGGTGGTGCTCGACGATCTCACAGACGGCGTTGGGGCCGCACATGCATGGGTCTTTGCAGAAGCCGTTGAAGCACGCCTTGTCGGAGGGGCATTCGGGGTCTGCCGTGCAGCCAGGCTTGATGGGCGGCGCCAGGTCGCACGAGCCACCCTGCTCGATGATCATGCCGTCGGGACACACGCAAAGCATCGTCCTGACCGGCAGCGTGTCGACCACCTGGCAGATGGCGGTGTCGTCGCACGGGTCCAGCACCTCGCACGGGTTGACACAGCGCTCGTCGATGCAGGCGAGCTGGCTCTCGCAGTCGCCGTCGACGCGGCACTCGGGTTCCACGAGGAGAATGCACTGGACCTTGGGGTTGCCTGTGGTGCCGGGCGGGCAGCGACAGCGGGCTTCGTGCTCGTGGTTGACGCATTCAGCAGAGGGAGAGCAGGGATCTTCGTACACACAGAGGTCGGCGCACTGGCTGTTGATGCAGCCGCGGTCGCGCGGGCAGTCGGAGTCAGCCCTGCAGCCGATGACCAGACACTCAGTGTAGCCATCGCCCTGAAGGCCTGACGGGCAGCGACACTGTGCTCTGTGCTGTGCAGCGTAGCACTCGGCATTTCTGGAGCAAGGATCGTCGACCAAACATGGGTTGGCGCACACGCCGTCGTAGCAGGCTTGGTCGTCCTCACAGTCAGCGTCTTGCTGACAGCCGACTGGGAAGCAACCGATGTCGGGGTTGCCCTGGAAGCCAACTTGGCAGGTGCACACGGGCCGGTGATTGATGATCTCGCAGATCGCGTTGCGGCCGCAGTCGCACGGGCTGCGGCACATGCGGTTGATGCAGGCTTCCACGACAGAACACTCTGAGTCGGCGCGGCAGCCTGGGATGACTTCCTTCTCGACAAGCTTGCATTTGCTTTCATCTGTCATGACGAAGCCTTCGGGACAGATGCAGATCATGGTGCGAACGGGGACTGAATCCACGACTTCGCACAGGGCGGTGTCATCGCATGGGTTGAGGACATGGCATGGGTTCATACAGTGCTCGTCAATGCACGCGCGCTGGCTCGGGCAGTCAGCATCCACACGACACTCGGGCTTGGGCTCATCCACCTGGATGGACTTGTCCTCACACATGAACCGTGGGTCGCCGTAGGGCTTGTCCTTCGGGCAGCGGCAGCCTGCGGTGTGCTGGAAGACGTAGCACTCTGCGTTGGGGGCACAGTTGTTGCTGTAGAGGCATGGGTTCACACACTGTCGATTGATGCATGCCTTATCAGTGGGGCATTCGGAGTTGCTGCGGCAGCCCAGCACTTCGCAGCGGATGTATGGGTCGCCCTCAAGGCCAGTTGGACAGCGACACTTGGCAGTGTGCTGCTCAGGGTAGCACTCGGCGGTGATGTCGCACGGGTCGTTCACCAGACATGGGTTGACGCACACGCCGTTGGAGCACATCTTATCCAGCGGACACTCCTCGTTCACACTGCATCCCACTGCAATTATACATGATTTTATAAATGACGAAATTATTTAATAGTAAATCGATACAAAATGTCTGACTTAAGTGTGACAAAACAGACAACTTTCTACGATAATTTCAGGGGAC
>NC_061854.1:33417287-33419787 GCF_019202785.1 Penaeus chinensis
ACACGTGGCACTGGGCGTTGAGACCACAATTACAAGGGTCTCGACAAAGCCCTTCGATGCAGGCCTCGCTGAAGAGACAGTCTGTATCTCGGACACATCCTCCTTGAGATGGAACTGTAGAGAAAATATAAGAATAATGTAAGCAAATAAGATAAAAATAATGTAAGCAAATACGTTATCAAAATATCACCTTCGTATTAGCATCAACGTGAAATAGTAAGTGACATCAAAAACTCACTTTCTCGGCATTCAATCTTGGCGTCGCCGTGGAAGCCGGGCGGGCAGGCACAGCTCATGGAGCGCCGAGGCTTGGAGTCAATGACCGAGCAGACGGCGTTGGGGCCGCACGGCTTGTGTTCCTCGCAGAGGTCCCTGCAAGTCGCGCCGGAATCCTTATCGTCGAAGCGGACGTACACGGCGGAAATCTTGCTGTGATAGCGTGTCACGAGCGAGCTGAGGATGCAGCCGTGCGTGTCGGGGCAGTCCTTGTCCACAACACACCCCAGAGGATCTTTCGGGGCCACACAGCTGAACCTCGGGTCGCCCTGAAGCCCTGACGGGCACGTACAAGCGTATTCGTGGTTGGCGACTCTGCACGTGGCGCCGACGGCACATGGGTTATAGTAGGAGCAGGGGTCCTTGCACTCGCCGTTGACGCAAGCCTCGAAGCTCTTGCAGTCCAGGTCCGCCGTGCATTCCACCAGCTGGCAGGACACCTGTGGGTTCCCTGAGGTACCTGGGGGGCACTGGCACTGAGCACGGTGATTGGCAGTGATACATTTGGCACTTGGTGGGCAGGGGTTGTCCTTGCGACACGGATCGACGCAAACGTTCTGTCTGCAGATTTCTGAGTCTTGGCAGTTATCGTCAGTTTCACAATCAACTGAAAAAGAAGAGACATTTTGTTAAAACTCGTCCTTTCACATATTTCTGTCAATGAGCAATATATATATAGTCACATGTGTATCTACACATATAAACACACACACACACACAACGTGTAGTTAAATATGAATTAAACAATAATTTACTCTTGGATATTTACTCTTATAACATCCTTCCTCTGGAATACCAGCATAGCCTGGCTGACAGTGGCACACAGGACGATGGTTGAGGACGGAGCACGTGGCATTGGTGCCACATCCGGCGGGACAGGGATTTCGGCATTTCCCTGCCTCGCAAGAGAATCGCAAGGGACACTCGAGATCAGTGCTGCAGTCTTCCTCAGTTACTGCAAAAAAGAATATCACGTTAATCAAATAAATGATCGTTGCAAGTTGTTGCTTTTCGAATATCTACAGAGCTTACAAGAAATAGCTTTTTCAGGTATTGAACTTAACTCACCTGCAATACAAGCATAGTAGGGATCGCCCTCGTATCCGTCGGGGCAAGAGCAGGACATCGCTCTGAAAGGTCTGTTGTCAATGACCTTGCACACGGCGCTGGTGCCACAAGGGTGAATCACCTCACAAAGGTCTTGGCACTTTTCCTCAATGCAACCTTGCAAAGAAGGGCAGTCCTTGTCACTGCGACATCCTGCAGTGGGCGGTGGGGAGCAGAATCGGTCAGGGTTCCCACTGTACCCTTCGAGGCACTTGCATGTTGCTCGGTGATTCTGTACAACACATTCAGAATTGGCTACACACTGCTGGAGGTCACACGGGTCCATGCATTCTCCCTCGCGGCACTCCTGGCTGACGGGGCACTGGGAGTTCTTCTGGCAGCCTGACGGTTGGCACCTGATATAGGCATCACCCTCGAAGCCTTCAGGACACGTGCATACTGGGCCTTGCTTGGTGGTTCGGCATTTGGCGTTCGGGCCACAGGGGTTGCTCTCCTTGCATGGGTCCACGCATCGTCCATTGACACATGCTTCTTCCACCGGGCAATCTGACCTTTGTGTACAGCCAACTGTGGGAAAGATGGTTCATTATAAATAAAGATGTTGTTTAATTTGTTTTAACACACAAACTATAATAATATAGATTTCAAACCCTATTTCAGACTAAATTGCACACTTAAACTTACTTGTCGTGCAGAGGACGTTGGGATCTCCCTGGGAGCCAGCAGCACAGGAGCAGACCCCACGGTGTCCAAGGGCACGGCAGATGGCCCCTGGAGCACAGCGAGTGGTCTGGCAAGGGTCTACACAGCGGCCGTCTTCACAGGTCTCAGCCCATGGACAGTCGTACTCTGTGGTGCAGCCTGGACTGGGGGCTGGCACGGTGACGCATTCCCTGAAGGGGTCTCCAGTCAGGCCCGGCCCGCACTGGCACAAGACACTGGCCAGAGGGCGGCCGTTTTGCACAGTGCAGGTTGCCTTTAGCCCGCAGGGATTATCTCGGCAAAGGTCCGTACATCTTCCGTCCAAACAACCCTCACCGGGATTGCAGTCATTATCAACAGAACATCCAGGACCTACAGGAATACACTTGTCTGTCTGTTGGGTGAAGCCAGCGGGGCAGCTGCAGACGGGCTTGTGATTAACGACTTTACATTC
>NC_061854.1:33424787-33457287 GCF_019202785.1 Penaeus chinensis
TCGGGGTCTTTGCGGCACTCGGGCTCCACCGGGGCCTCGGTTATGGGCGGCTCTTGCACTGCGGAGGGGGGGGGGGGGGTTAGGCCTTTGCTGAAATATTCTGGGATGTAGGATTATGTGCGACGTTCATGTCATGCAGCTTGGACAAATTTTCATGAATGGGAGGCTTACCTTGGAAGCACTGGAGGTATGGGTTGCCCCTGAGTGGCGGCGGGCACACACACATGGCTGCGTGGTTGGCGGCGTTGCACTCGGCCTGCACGGCGCACGTGGAGGCCTCGCACACGGGGATACAGACTCGGTTGAGGCGGTCACAGGCCTTATCGTCAGCGCAGTCATCGCTGGAGGTGCATCCCACCGCCACGCAAGCCACGCTGGGGTTGCCTTGCATACCCGCCGGGCAATAGCATTGGGCACGATGCAGCACGGCTCTGCACTCAGCGTTGAGTCCGCAGGCGGGGCCGCTGTACGAGCACGGATCTACACAGTTCTGGCTGACACACGCCTTGTCCGTGGGACAGTCCTCGTCCACCAGGCAATCGGCTGAGAGAATTCGGAGACGTTATTACGACGGCCTTACCTTGTCCGGGTTAGTCTAGCTAGAGGCAGCGGGTTAGGCAGTATATCCAGAAGCGGGTTAAGCGCTGACAAGCAGGTTAGTAGCCACGGGGGCCCATGACGGCGGCGGCGGCGAGGAGGTTACTGGTTATTGCTTGGGTTCCCCGAACGCCGCCTGTCTCGGGAGCTCAACACCTGCAATGATATTTCACCAAAACCCTTCATGTGCCCGGTGACCCCATACCCTCCCCCCTCCCTCCCTCCCTTCGTCTCTCTCAAAAAAACATGCATCCTTCCCCTCTAACGACATGCAATGTATCGACATCTTCTTCTCAGGTACTCACGCTGGAAGCACTCTATCTGGGGGTTGCCCGCCCATCCTTCGGGGCACGAGCAGGTTGGACGGTGCTGCTGGGTCCTGCAGAGGGCGTTGCGACCGCACGGGTCCTCCATCAGGCACGGGTCCACGCAGATCAGGTTGATACACGCCTCATCCGTCGGGCAGTCGACGTCGGAGCGGCAGACGGGCTCCAAGGGCGGAACTGCAACATCCACGGCACAAAATTAGGTTTAAATAACGTCCATAATAGAACAAGCTTTGATAATTCTGTCCATTCGGTTCAGCAGAGACAATGATCGAAAAATGAGAATAAATGTTTCGTCTGTGTTAATTTTGGTGGAGGTAAACATTCAGCTTTCATGCACCAGTATGTCTTTGCGTGAGTAATAAGTTGCATCGAACGAGAACTGTGTTTAGAACTTACCTTAAAGGGGGAGGTTGGTTAGACTGGGGGTGGGGGGGTGGGGAGGGATATATTTTAATGCCTTCTTTATCACACTATACACAAGCGACGTGCAACACAAACGAATCTGAATACATGCCATCATCTGTGTGCTCTGTGATTCATCTTCCTTTTAATTTTATCTATTCATATATCTATTACTATATTTGTAACTATATTATTGGAAAAAAAAAGTATGACGCAATATCATAATCACATCACTGATTTTGCACCGTGCAATTATTCTCTGCCGAAATTCATACCTTTTCTCGGCAACGGATCGAGATATCTGGTGTGTGTGTGGGGGGGGGGGGGGTATGGGGAAGGGAGGCGGGAGGGGATGGCAGAGGAGTTCCTACCTGGACGACAATCAACGTTTGGGTCGCCGGTCGTGCCCTCAGGACATATGCAGTAGGGCTGGTGCCTGTAGGGTTTGCACACGGAGCTCTGAGGGCAAGGGTTGGCGGCGAAGCACGGGTTTTGACAGCGTGAATCCAAACACTTGTCAATTTTAAAACAGTCGATGTCTATCTCGCACTTACGGGCCGGGCGGGGGGCAGCTACGGGGGTTCAGGGGGGTGGTGTTAGGGTGTTAGGTCGAGGTGACAAGGGCGTCAATGGCGTGGCGATGCTGTTTGTGGGGTTCTTCTCAACCTCAAAGCATTCGAATCAGAAACAACAACAACAACAAAAAGTAAAAAAAAAGAAAAAACAAATGTCTGTCACAAGTTTATTCTTTTGAGACGAGAGTTAGCCATCGATGAGGTTGGGAACAAAAGTGCATCGCCATGCGTCACCTTCGCGACTATTGACAACACATAAAGCATTACTACGACGTTATTGCTGTTGGTTTATCGTGCGCCCGTGACATCACATGCATAAAAAAAATATACTTATATCCCCACATGACAGAAACGTACTAATTCCTGCTGAAACTGAGCATTTAAAAAAGAATAAACGCAAACCAACAACAATAACTTCGACAAACACATATCACACTAATAAAAAAAGCTATGTTCATACAGAAAACAAATCTAAGCTAGCGTTTGTGAGATGTTATAAAGCGAGAACACACAACTAACAACAAACAAGCAACAAACATGAAGCTGTGGCGAGTGGGTGAGCTTGTGACGTCATCATGCATTGTGCTGCGGCTTTGTGAATTTCGTACATTTATATACACATACAAGTTAGTTGTATCAAGCTCGACAACATAAACATAAGTTTGGCCGTTAGTCTTGGAATTACGAAATTACTAGACTGAGTTTTACTTTGTTAGTGTAACTAAAAACTGATTATCACTGTGACTAAATAATCCTTTTGGGTTAGACTATTAATAAGTATTAAATGAATGTCTTCTGTCAGCACTAGACAGATAGACAGACAAACATTCAGTCAGCAGGCGGAAAGTGCACTGTCATCGGGTACTCACTCAGATAACAGTTGACGTTCGGGTTGCCTGTGTATCCGGGCGGGCACGAACACTGAGGGCGGCGGTTCAGGACCTGCGGAAGGAGGGCGGGCGGGTGACAAGTGCCGAGAGGAAGGAGGGGGGGGGGGGACAAGTGCCGAGAGGAAGGAGGGCGGGGGGGGGGGGGGGCGCAAGTGCCGAGAGGAAGGGACGAGAGGGAAACGAAGGGGAGATGGGGAGGGGGAAGGAGAGTGGGGAGGGGGAAGGAGAGTGGGGAGGGGGAAGGAGAGTGGGGAGGGGGAAGGAGAGTGGGGAGGGGGAAGGAGAGTGGGGAGGGGGAAGGAGAGTGGGGAGGGGGAAGGAGAGTGGGGAGGGGGAAGGAGAGTGGGGAGGGGGAAGGAGAGTGGGGAGGGGGAAGGAGAGTGGGGAGGGGGAAGGAGAGTGGGGAGGGGGAAGGAGAGTGGGGAGGGGGAAGGAGAGTGGGGAGGGGGAAGGAGAGTGGGGAGGGGGAAGGAGAGTGGGGAGGGGGAAGGAGAGTGGGGAGGGGGAAGGAGAGTGGGGAGGGGGAAGGAGAGTGGGGAGGGGGAAGGAGAGTGGGGAGGGGGAAGGAGAGTGGGGAGGGGGAAGGAGAGTGGGGAGGGGGAAGGAGAGTGGGGAGGGGGAAGGAGAGTGGGGAGGGGGAAGGAGAGTGGGGAGGGGGAAGGAGAGTGGGGAGGGGGAAGGAGAGTGGGGAGGGGGAAGGAGAGTGGGGAGGGGGAAGGAGAGTGGGGAGGGGGAAGGAGAGTGGGGAGGGGGAAGGAGAGTGGGGAGGGGGAAGGAGAGTGGGGAGGGGGAAGGAGAGTGGGGAGGGGGAAGGAGAGTGGGGAGGGGGAAGGAGAGTGGGGAGGGGGAAGGAGAGTGGGGAGGGGGAAGGAGAGTGGGGAGGGGGAAGGAGAGTGGGGAGGGGGAAGGAGAGTGGGGAGGGGGAAGGAGAGTGGGGAGGGGGAAGGAGAGTGGGGAGGGGGAAGGAGAGTGGGGAGGGGGAAGGAGAGTGGGGAGGGGGAAGGAGAGTGGGGAGGGGGAAGGAGAGTGGGGAGGGGGAAGGAGAGTGGGGAGGGGGAAGGAGAGTGGGGAGGGGGAAGGAGAGTGGGGAGGGGGAAGGAGAGTGGGGAGGGGGAAGGAGAGTGGGGAGGGGGAAGGAGAGTGGGGAGGGGGAAGGAGAGTGGGGAGGGGGAAGGAGAGTGGGGAGGGGGAAGGAGAGTGGGGAGGGGGAAGGAGAGTGGGGAGGGGGAAGGAGAGTGGGGAGGGGGAAGGAGAGTGGGGAGGGGGAAGGAGAGTGGGGAGGGGGAAGGAGAGTGGGGAGGGGGAAGGAGAGTGGGGAGGGGGAAGGAGAGTGGGGAGGGGGAAGGAGAGTGGGGAGGGGGAAGGAGAGTGGGGAGGGGGAAGGAGAGTGGGGAGGGGGAAGGAGAGTGGGGAGGGGGAAGGAGAGTGGGGAGGGGGAAGGAGAGTGGGGAGGGGGAAGGAGAGTGGGGAGGGGGAAGGAGAGTGGGGAGGGGGAAGGAGAGTGGGGAGGGGGAAGGAGAGTGGGGAGGGGGAAGGAGAGTGGGGAGGGGGAAGGAGAGTGGGGAGGGGGAAGGAGAGTGGGGAGGGGGAAGGAGAGTGGGGAGGGGGAAGGAGAGTGGGGAGGGGGAAGGAGAGTGGGGAGGGGGAAGGAGAGTGGGGAGGGGGAAGGAGAGTGGGGAGGGGGAAGGAGAGTGGGGAGGGGGAAGGAGAGTGGGGAGGGGGAAGGAGAGTGGGGAGGGGGAAGGAGAGTGGGGAGGGGGAAGGAGAGTGGGGAGGGGGAAGGAGAGTGGGGAGGGGGAAGGAGAGTGGGGAGGGGGAAGGAGAGTGGGGAGGGGGAAGGAGAGTGGGGAGGGGGAAGGAGAGTGGGGAGGGGGAAGGAGAGTGGGGAGGGGGAAGGAGAGTGGGGAGGGGGAAGGAGAGTGGGGAGGGGGAAGGAGAGTGGGGAGGGGGAAGGAGAGTGGGGAGGGGGAAGGAGAGTGGGGATGACCTCGCACTTGGCATTGACCCCGCATGGCTTGACGACGAGGCAGGGGTCATCGCAGCGGCCGTCGAAGCATGCCAGCTTGCTCGGGCAGTCACCGTCGGTCTGGCACTCCTTGAAGGACGGTTCACCCACGGGTTCTTGGGGGGAGTGAAGAATTGTGAGGGATCAGGGAGAGAGCCAGAGGGTCGGCAGCTACTTTCAGTGTCCAAACAAAATAAACAATACGTACACAATGTCATCAATACACACGACAAGAAATTATTTGAAGCGAAGCGAAATAACGGAGAAATCAGTCTCTGGCAATCAAAGAACGCCGGCAAGATACTCACTCAGCGTGCACTCAACGAAGCCGTTGCCCTCATAGCCTTGTCGACACAAGCACTGAGGACGATGGTTGACAACGCGGCAGTCAGCGTTGGGGCCGCAGTTGCATGGGTCTTCGCACTCCTGGTCGATGCAAGCGAGCCATGATGGGCACTCCTCGTCGACCACGCAGTCAGGGCGCTCACACCGCACGTACGGGTCGCCCTGTAATGCACTGGCTCGTTATATTCTACCGACGCTTAGTGACCCTTGCGAACCATGATATTAGAATTGGTGCTAAATTAAGAGAAAACGACAGAAATAAGGCGCAAATCAAATTCGTCAAAATGCAAATCCTATCTCACAGAACACTGCATGTGGTATTCCAGCCTCACCAGGAAACTGTCCGGACAATAACACTGAGCGCGATGGTTGACGACACGGCACTCAGCGTTGATGCCGCAGTCTTCGAAGTCACAGGGGTCCTCACACTCCTGGTTGATGCATGCCTGTTTCACTGGGCAGTCCGAATTGGCACGGCACCCGGCTGCGTTTTTGGTGAGCGAGGGGGAAGAAAATAAGAGAAAATTAACAAATGATTTACTCATATATAATCTTTTCGTTTACAAGTCGGCAGGGCAAGGGGACGCTCTCGTTAAGGTCGCTGGATGGGTTATTTACGGGTTAGTTGCTACTGACTTTATTCCTTTTTTCATCGAGATATTAGGGTTTGTGTTTACCAAAAAGTCTGAAACAGACTATGGTCGCGGAGTACTACAGGGACTGTTAAACTAGTAAAGACCGGTAAATTCAGATATTTACAGAAAACATCGAAATACTGATTTAAGGTTAATAATGAATTGGTGGTATCTACTATAATAATGAAAATGACTTATGTATTGCAGACTGATGTATCATGGCAAGATACTACTATCTACCTACCTATGAAAGGTATGGATACAAATCAGCATGCATACGAAAAGCTTAGTACTTAAAAAAAAAAAAAAAAAAAAAAAAAAAAAGGAAAGTGAAGCATGTAAATGAAAATCAAACTACAGAATAGCAAAGTACGAGGCACTACACCACTTACAAAGGAGGGAGTAAAAATAAACAAGAGTAACATACTAACAAAAAGATAGAAGACACTTATATCTACGACTTAACAACATCTTACCGACAAGACACTGAATGTTGGGATTCCCGACAAAGCCGTCTGGGCAAGAGCACACAGGGCGATGCCGGGTCACGTGACATTCAGCATTGGGGGCACAGTTATCGTAGATGGCACAGGGGTTCTTGCACTGCTGTGCCACGCAGGCGAGAGCATCACTACATTCCTCATCCACCCTGCAGTCAGGGCGTGGGGTTGTGAGCTCAACTGTGATGAATGCAAAGCATTAGAATTTGCACACATATGTATTTGCTTTTATAAGGGAATATCAACAAAAAATTGGGATTCTTCATTTGTTGAACGGGAAGTCTATCTATATACACAAATTTACACATATTGGAAATAAGCATAGAAATAGTTTATGATGCATAACAGTTTAGATGCAGTTTATACGTGCTTGACTTTGCAGTATGTACGATGCAATTTCATTCATGATGCAGGACTGAACGATGCAAACTTAAAATGCATAAGCACATTCTAAATGAAACATTGACAGGCACAAGAGAAACATGCATCGTGCTCTGACATGCGTGAACCAGAAATAGAGAAATATACAAGATCAGAAGCCACTAGACATTCTTACTCATGGTGCACTGGAGGTAGGGGTCTCCCGTTAATCCCGAAGGACAAGAACACACTGGGCGGTGCCTTGTGACATCACAGAGAGCCGTAGGGGCACACGGGTTAGCTACCAGACAAGGGTTCTGGCAGTTCCCGCTGAAGCATGCTTGGTGATCTAGGCAATCTTCATTCACAGTACACTGAGGCTGGATGACAGGTGGAGCAGGGGTTGGGGCAGGGGTGGTGGGGGGTGAACACTGGACATAAGGGTTGCCTGTGTATCCAGGGCTGCAGATACACATTGGTGTGTGCACTGTGACAAGGCACTCAGCATTAAAGCCACAAACATCTCGATACAGGCATGGATTTTTACATTCTTGATTAAGACATGCCTGATGATATTCACAATCTCCATCGACAATACAGTCTGGACGAGAGGTTGTGAGTGGTATGACTGGCGGTGGTGTGGGTTGTTCAGGTCTTCGACAGGAGACGAAGGGGTTTCCAATATAGCCTGGTGGGCAGTTGCAGCGGGGACGATGGTTCTCTGCAGTGCACACTGCCATCGGGGCACAGGGGTTGCTTGTAAGACAAACATCACGACACACATTGCTAATACAGACCTGTGTTGTGAAGCAGTCAGGATCAGTGACACACTGTGGCCGTGCAGTGATAGGGGCAATAGGTGTACAGACAGCCTCGTGCAGCTGTACAAAACAATCTGAATTTGTATCACATGGCATAAGGCTGCATACTTTGACACAGAGACGGTTCACACATTTCTCATCAAAGGCACATTCACCACTTGTAGCACATCCAACAGGTAAGGGGCCTTCAGTTGATGGTGGTGCAGGGGGAGGCGGTAGTGGGTCCTTTACAATGGGGGGCTGCGTCTCTGATAGAGGTAGAGGCGTTGTTGATGTAATTGCAACAGGCCTCACAGGCTGTTGGGGTGGTTCAACCGTTTCGGCAACAGGAGGTGCTGGTGTAGATGGTATCTCTGTGAGCACGGCAGTGCAACGAGTCTGTGGATCTCCTGTAGTTCCAGGTGGACACACGCACACAGGCCTATGATTCAGAGTCTTGCAGTCTGCACTGTCTCCACATATGCCAAGGCTACAGACATCATAACACAACAAATTAATGCAGGAGTTGTCTATATCACAATCATCATTATTCTCACAGGCAATCTGTATAGGTGGCACTATTGGTGTAGGAGGAGGTGTAGGTAATGGTTTCACTGGATGACTTGGTGTTACTTCAGTTTCTGGTGGAAGAGTTGTGGAAGGAGGAGGAGAAACTGGTATAATGGGAGAATCTGGAGGTGGTGTCTGCACTTCACCAACAGGTGACGGCGGTTCCACAGGATCTAATACTGCTATTGCAGAACACTTAAGCGTAGGATTTCCTGTTGTTCCTGGTGGACATGCACAAACTGGCCGGTGACCCTTTGTTTGGCAGTCTGCATTTTCACCACACAGGCCAGGGTGACATATATCCAAACAAAGTTTGTTGACACAAGAATTATCATATGGACACTCATCAATGCTCTCACATCCTACTGGTACTGGTAGAGGTGTAGGTGGAAGTGGAGGATGGCTAGTTGTTGGTTCTGTTGGTCTTCTTGGAGGATCCTCCCCTATAGGTGCCTGAGTTGTAGATGGTGGAGGAGATACAGGATGGATTGGGCTGTCAGGTGGTGGGGAAACAGTTTCCTTGATAGGTGTCTGTATGGTTGTCTGTTCTGACAAGAGTGCGTGACAGCCAATTGTAGGATTTCCTGTTGTGCCTGGTGGACAATTGCACACAGGCCGATGCTTATGGATCTTGCAGTCAGCATCTTCCCCACAGATACCAATGGCACAAGCATCATAGCAGATATGATTCAAACATGAGTTATCCATTGGGCATTCATCATTGTTGGTACAAGCTATAACAACTGGAGGAAGTATGGGTGTTACTGGAGGACGAGGTGTTGTAGGCTCAGGAGGTCGTGTTGTTGGTTCTTCTACAAGAGGAGGAGGCATTGGAGATGACTGTCCTACTCCAGGTAGAATTGGCTCATCAGGTCTTGGGGACGTGCTTGCCGCAATAGGAGGTGGAAGAGTGTCTGGACTTTCAGCTGCAATTGCAGTGCAGCGGATAGTTGGGTTACCAGTTGTACCAGGAGGACATATACATGCTGGCCTATGCCCATGTGTTTGACAGTCAGCATTATCACCACAAAGTCCAGGGAAACATACGTTAAAGCACAATCTGTTTACGCACGTATTGTCATATGGACATTCATCATTACTCTGACACCCAACTGGAATTGGTGGAGGAGTAGGAACTGGTGGAGGCTGAATTAATGGAGGCTCAGAAGGTCTTGGCGGCCGTTCGGAGGCTAGAGGAGGAGGAGGAACAGAAGATGGACCTGCCACAGGTCTGATTGGTTGTTCCACAGGAGGCGAAACACTTTCTGTTATTGGTATAGGGGGTGTAGGCTTGAAAATGGAAAGAGCCTGACACTGGATCTGTGGATCACCAGTTGTTCCAGGAGGACATATACAAACAGGTCTGTGATTACTTGTCTTACAGTCTGCATCTTCGCCACATATTCCTAGACTGCAAGCATCATAGCAAAGCCTATTCAAACAAGAATTATCCACATCACAATCATCATTATTTTCACAAGCAGTAGGTACAGCAGAGACAATGGGTGGTGGTGGTGGTCGTGGAGGTAGAGGTTCAGGTGTAGGACGAGTTGATTCTTCTGCCAGAGGGGGAGGTCCTGTGGTTGTAGGACCTGCAAGTGGGATAATCGGAGAGTCTGGTTTTGGCTCTTTTCCTACTTCTGGTGGATATGGTTTTGGTGGCATTTCGAAAGCTACTGCTGAACATTTGATGGTTGGGTTTCCAGTGGTTCCTGGTGGACATTTGCATACTGGACGATTTCCTTGAGTCTGGCAATCTGCACTTTCTCCACATAGGCCTGGATAACAAACATCAAAGCAGAGTCTGTTAACACACGAATTATCAGATGGACAGTCATCAGAAGTTTCACATCCTACAGGTATGGGGCCAGGTGTGGGTGGTGGAGGAGGCGTAGTCACTGGAGGCAATGTTGTAGGTGGTGAAGGAAGTTCAGCCAAAGGAGGAAGTCCAGGACTTGTTGGTTCAGCTATGGGTCTAATTGGATCACCTGGCTGTGTTGGACTTATTTCTGGAATGGGTGAAGCTGGTACCAATGGCCTTTCTGTAAGTACTGCCTGACATCCATAGGACGGATCTCCCGTGGTTCCTGGAGGACAACTGCAAACTGGGCGATGATTATGAACCTTACAGTCTGCATCATCTCCACATACTCCAAGACTACATACATCATAGCAAAGGTTGTTGATGCATGAGTTATCCATTGTGCAGTCATCATTGTTTGTACAAGCAATTACGAAAGGAGGGACAACTGGAGGTGGAGGAGGTCTAGGAGTTGTTGGCAATGGAGGTCTTGGTGTTGGTGTTTCAGCTAGAGGTGGTGGTATTGGTGTTGATGGTCCAATTCCTGGTACAATCTGATCGTCTGGAGTTATTCCTGGGGCGCCTGTTATAGGAGACATAGTTGTAGGTCTGTCGGTAGAAACTGCCTTGCAGCTTTCTGTAGGATTGCCTGTAGTGCCTGGAGGGCACAAGCATAGAGGTCTATGGCCAATGGTCTGGCAATCAGCACTGTCACCACACAGACCAGGATGACATACGTCCAGACAAAGACGGTTGATACAGCTGTTATCATATGGACAATCATCAGTGCTTTCACAGCCTACTGGATTGGGTGGAGGTGTTGGTATTGCTGGAGGTCGAGGTATTGGAGTTTCAGGTGGTCGTGTAGTTGGTAGTTCAGCAATAGGGGATGGTGGGGTAGACGATGGACCTGGCACTGCATGAATTGGTACATCACTGACAACTGGTAATTCTGTTACTGGAATAACTGTTGTAGGTCTCTCGGTGGAAATTGCTTTGCATCCTACTTGAGGATCACCAGATGTTCCATGAGGACAAAGGCAGACTGGTCTGTGATTGACAGTTGCACATTCAGCATCATCTCCACAAATTCCAAGGCTACAAGCATCATAACATAATTTGTTCAAGCAGGAGTTGTCCATATCACAGTCGTCATTATTTTCACATGCAATGGGTATTGCTGGAACAATGGGAGCTGCTGGAGGTCGTGGAGGTAGAGGTTCAGGTGGAGGACGAGTTGATTCTTCTACTAAAGGTGGGGGTCCTGTGGTTGTAGGACCTGCAATGGGACTGATTGGAGAATCTGGTTGTAACGGCTTTTCTCCTACTTGTGGTGGATACGGTTTTGGTGGCATTTCGAAGGCCATTGCTGAACACTTGATAGTTGGGTTTCCAGTGGTTCCTGGTGGACATGTACACAAAGGTCGATTTCCTTGAGTCTGGCAATCTGCACTTTCTCCACATAGGCCTGGATAACAAACATCAAGGCAGAGTCTGTTAACACACGAATTATCAGATGGACAGTCATCAGAAGTTTCACATCCTACAGGTATGGGGCCAGGTGTGGGTGGTGGAGGAGGCGTAGTCACTGGAGGCAATGTTGTAGGTGGTGAAGGAAGTTCAGCCAAAGGAGGTAGTCCAGGACTTGTTGGTTCAGCTATGGGTCTAATTGGATCACCTGGCTGTGTTGGACTTATTTCTGGAATGGGTGAAGCTGGTACCAATGGCCTTTCTGTAAGTACTGCCTGACATCCATAGGAAGGATCTCCTGTGGTTCCTGGAGGACAACTGCAAACTGGGCGATGATTATGAATCTTACAGTCTGCATCATCTCCACATACTCCAAGACTACATACATCATAGCAAAGGTTGTTGATGCATGAGTTATCCATTGTGCAGTCATCATTGTTTGTACAAGCAATTACGAAAGGAGGGACAACTGGAGGTGGAGGAGGTCTGGGAGTTGTTGGCAATGGAGGTCTTGGTGTTGGTGTTTCAGCTAGAGGTGGTGGTATTGGTGTTGATGGTCCAATTCCTGGTACAATCTGATCGTCTGGAGTTATTCCTGGGGCGCCTGTTATAGGAGACATAGTTGTAGGTCTGTCGGTAGAAACTGCCTTGCAGCTTTCTGTAGGATTGCCTGTAGTGCCTGGAGGGCACAAGCATAGAGGTCTATGGCCAATGGTCTGGCAATCAGCACTGTCACCACACAGACCAGGATGACATACGTCCAGACAAAGACGGTTGATACAGCTGTTATCATATGGGCAATCATCAGTGCTTTCACAGCCTACTGGATTGGGTGGAGGTGTTGGTATTGCTGGAGGTCGAGGTATTGGAGTTTCAGGTGGTCGTGTAGTTGGTAGTTCAGCAATAGGGGATGGTGGGGTAGACGATGGACCTGGCACTGCATGAATTGGTACATCACTGACAACTGGTAATTCTGTTACTGGAATAACTGTTGTAGGTCTTTCGGTGGAAATTGCTTTGCATCCTACTTGAGGATCACCAGATGTTCCATGAGGACAAAGGCAGACTGGTCTGTGATTGACAGTTGCACATTCAGCATCATCTCCACAAATTCCAAGGCTACAAGCATCATAACATAATTTGTTCAAGCAGGAGTTGTCCATATCACAGTCGTCATTATTTTCACATGCAATGGGTATTGCTGGAACAATGGGAGCTGCTGGAGGTCGTGGAGGTAGAGGTTCAGGTGGAGGACGAGTTGATTCTTCTACTAAAGGTGGGGGTCCTGTGGTTGTAGGACCTGCAATGGGACTGATTGGAGAATCTGGTTGTAAAGGCTTTTCTCCTACTTGTGGTGGATACGGTTTTGGTGGCATTTCGAAGGCCATTGCTGAACACTTGATAGTTGGGTTTCCAGTGGTTCCTGGTGGACATGTACACAAAGGTCGATTTCCTTGAGTCTGGCAATCTGCACTTTCTCCACATAGGCCTGGATAACAAACATCAAGGCAGAGTCTGTTAACACACGAATTATCAGATGGACAGTCATCAGAAGTTTCACATCCTACAGGTATGGGGCCAGGTGTGGGTGGTGGAGGAGGCGTAGTCACTGGAGGCAATGTTGTAGGTGGTGAAGGAAGTTCAGCCAAAGGAGGTAGTCCAGGACTTGTTGGTTCAGCTATGGGTCTAATTGGATCACCTGGCTGTGTTGGACTTATTTCTGGAATGGGTGAAGCTGGTACCAATGGCCTTTCTGTAAGTACTGCCTGACATCCATAGGAAGGATCTCCTGTGGTTCCTGGAGGACAACTGCAAACTGGGCGATGATTATGAATCTTACAGTCTGCATCATCTCCACATACTCCAAGACTACATACATCATAGCAAAGGTTGTTGATGCATGAGTTATCCATTGTGCAGTCATCATTGTTTGTACAAGCAATTACGAAAGGAGGGACAACTGGAGGTGGAGGAGGTCTGGGAGTTGTTGGCAATGGAGGTCTTGGTGTTGGTGTTTCAGCTAGAGGTGGTGGTATTGGTGTTGATGGTCCAATTCCTGGTACAATCTGATCGTCTGGAGTTATTCCTGGGGCGCCTGTTATAGGAGACATAGTTGTAGGTCTGTCGGTAGAAACTGCCTTGCAGCTTTCTGTAGGATTGCCTGTAGTGCCTGGAGGGCACAAGCATAGAGGTCTATGGCCAATGGTCTGGCAATCAGCATTGTCACCACACAGACCAGGATGACATACGTCCAGACAAAGACGGTTGATACAACTGTTATCATATGGACAATCATCAGTGCTTTCACAGCCTACTGGATTGGGTGGAGGTGTTGGTATTGCTGGAGGTCGAGGTATTGGAGTTTCAGGTGGTCGTGTAGTTGGTAGTTCAGCAATAGGGGATGGTGGGGTAGACGATGGACCTGGCACTGCATGAATTGGTACATCACTGACAACTGGTAATTCTGTTATTGGAATAACTGTTGTAGGTCTTTCGGTGGAAATTGCTTTGCATCCTACTTGAGGATCACCAGAAGTCCCATGTGGACAAAGACAAATAGGTCGATGATCAATAGTTCTGCAATGAGCATCTTCTCCACATATGCCTAAGGTACATGCATCATAACAAAGTTTATTCAAGCAGGAGTTGTCCATATCACAGTCGTCATTATTTTCACATGCAATGGGTATTGCTGGAACAATGGGAGCTGGTGGAGGTCGTGGAGGTAGAGGTTCAAGTGGAGGACGAGTTGATTCTTCTACTAAAGGTGGGGGTCCTGTGGTTGTAGGACCTGCAATGGGACTGATTGGAGAGTCTGGTTGTAAAGGTGTTTCTCCTACTTGTGGTGGATATGGTTTTGGTGGCATCTCAAAGGCTACTGCTGAACACTTGATAGTTGGGTTTCCAGTGGTTCCTGGTGGACATTTGCATACTGGACGATTTCCTTGAGTCTGGCAATCTGCACTTTCTCCACATAGGCCTGGATAACAAACATCAAAGCAGAGTCTGTTAACACACGAATTATCAGATGGACAGTCATCAGAAGTTTCACATCCTACAGGTATGGGGCCAGGTGTGGGTGGTGGAGGAGGCGTAGTCACTGGAGGCAATGTTGGTGTTGTTGAAGGAAGTTCAGCCAAAGGAGGAAGTCCAGGACTTGTTGGTTCAGCTATGGGTCTAATTGGATCACCTGGCTGTGTTGGACTTATTTCTGGAATGGGTGAAGCTGGTACCAATGGCCTTTCTGTAAGTACTGCCTGACAACCAGTTGTAGGGTCTCCTGATGTCCCTGGAGGACAACTACAGACTGGACGGTGATTATGAATCTTACAGTCTGCATCCTCTCCACACACTCCAAGACTACATACATCATAGCAAAGTTTGTTGATGCACGAGTTGTCTGTTGTGCAATCATCATTATTTGTACAAGCAATAGCTATTGGAGGAACAATTGGTTGTGGCTTTGGGCGTTCAATTACTGGCTCTGGAGTCTTTGTTGTTGGCATCTCTGCTAGTGGTGGGAGGGGTGTGGTGGTTGAGCCAGCTCCTGGAATCAGTGGGTCTATATGTACTTCAGGTATATCTGCTATAGGTGAAATGGTAATTTCTGGTTTCTGTGTTGCCATAGCACTGCAGTGTACTGTGGGATTGCCTGTTGTCCCCGGTGGACACACACAGGATGGGCGATGTCCTACAGTTTGACAGTCGGCATTTTCAGCACATAACCCAGGATGGCAGACATCTAGGCAGAGACGATTTACACATGTGTTGTCGAAACTGCACTGGTCGTTGCTTTCACACCCAACTATAATTGGCGGAGCAGTAGGAATGGGTGTTGGACGTTGGGTAATGGGCTGTTGTGGTGGTCTAATTTCAGGCGTTTCAGCTATTGGTGGGGGTCGTGTAGTAGAATCTGAAATTGGACGAATTGATTCTTCAGGATGGGGTGGCACCTCCGCAACAGGGGGAACAGTTGTTGAACTTTCAGTCACTAAAGCTTTGCAATAAACTTGAGGGTCTCCAGTTGTACCAGGAGGACAAAGACATACAGGTCTGTGATTAACAGTTCTGCAATTAGCATCATCACCACACACCCCAAGACTACATGCATCATAGCAAAGTAGATTAATGCAAGAGTTACCAAAACTACAGTCATCATTATTTTCACATGCAATAGAAATAGGAGGAATAACAGGAGGTAAGGGAGGTCGAGGTGACAGAGGGTCTGGGTAGGGAGTTGTAGGCTCTTCCACCAAAGGTGGTAGTCCAGCAGTTGTGTGTCCAGCAAGTGGGGTAATTGGAGAGTCAGGTTGCTGGGGCGTCTCTCCAGCCACCGGAGGAGTAGGAGTTTGGGGAGAATCAACAGCAAGAGCTGTACACTTTATAGTTGGGTTCCCTGTTGTACCTGGTGGACAAGTACAAAGGGGACGATGTCCTTGAGTCTGACAGTCAGCATTTTGTCCACAAAATCCAGGATAACAAACATCAAGGCAAAGTCGGTTTATACAAGAATTATCATAGGGACACTCGTCTGTAGTCTCACAGCCAACTGGTATAGGTCCAGCTGTAGGCGGTGATGGTGGCTGGGTCACAGGAGGTTGTTTAGGTCTTGGTGTGGGAAGCTCAGCCAAAGGTGGAAGTCCAGGACTTGTCGGTTCTGTTACAGGTGTTATTGGGTCCCCAGGTTGTGATGGATGTATTTCAGATATGGGAGAAGATGTTGGAGGTCTTTCTGTAAGTATTGCCTTGCATCCCTGAGTAGGATCTCCTTCAGTCCCAGGAGGACAGCTACAGATGGGCCGGTGATTATGAATTTTGCAGTCAGCATCCCCCCCACATACACCAAGACTACACACATCATAGCAAAAGTGATTAATGCAAGAGTTATCAGTAGAGCAGTCATCATTATTTGAGCATGCTATAGCAATTGATGGAACAATGGCAGGTGGAAGTGGTAGAGGTAATGGTGATTCAGTTGGTCGGACTGTTGGGAGCTCAACCAGAGGAGGAAGCATAGTACTAGGAGGTTCTTTTCCAGGAATAATAGTCGGGGAAAGTGGTGGTCTTGATGTTTCTGCAAGGGGCAAGACTGTAACAGGTCGTTCTGTTGATAGGGCACTACAATGTTCTGTTGGGTTGCCGGTTGTTCCTGGAGGACAGGTACAAAGAGGTCTGTGACTCTGAGTATGACAATTTGCATTTTCTCCACACAATCCTGGATAGCATATGTCAAGACAAAACCGGTTTACACAAGTATTGCTATATGGGCAATGATCATTACTTTCACAACCAACAGGTATTGGTGGTAAAGTTGGCACAGGAGGTGGCACTGTAGTTGAAGGTTCTGGAATACGAGTTGTTGGTTCTTCTGCCACTGGAGCTGGCAGTGTTGAAGTTGAACCTGCTATAGGATGTATAGTAATTTCAGGCTGCATTGGGGGTTTATCTGTGACAGGGGGAAGTGTTGTTATCTTTTCTGTTGTGGTTGCCTTACATCCAATTTGTGGGTTGCCTGTTGTACCAGGTGGGCATAAACAAACTGGCCGATGATTGATAGATGTACAATCCGCATCTTCTCCACAGGAATTGAGGCTGCATACATCATAGCAAAGCATGTTTATGCAAGAATCACCAACTTCACAGTCATCATTATTTTCACATGCAATGGGTATTGCTGGAACTATTGGTGGTGGTAAAGGCCGTGGTGGTAGAGGTTCAGGTGGAGGACGAGTTGATTCTTCTACTAAAGGTGGGGGTCCTGTGGTTGTAGGACCTGCAATGGGACTGATTGGAGAATCTGGTTGTAAAGGCTTTTCTCCTACTTGTGGTGGATACGGTTTTGGTGGCATTTCGAAGGCCATTGCTGAACACTTGATAGTTGGGTTTCCAGTGGTTCCTGGTGGACATGTACACAAAGGTCGATTTCCTTGAGTCTGGCAATCTGCACTTTCTCCACATAGGCCTGGATAACAAACATCAAGGCAGAGTCTGTTAACACACGAATTATCAGATGGACAGTCATCAGAAGTTTCACATCCTACAGGTATGGGGCCAGGTGTGGGTGGTGGAGGAGGCGTAGTCACTGGAGGCAATGTTGTAGGTGGTGAAGGAAGTTCAGCCAAAGGAGGAAGTCCAGGACTTGTTGGTTCAGCTATGGGTCTAATTGGATCACCTGGCTGTGTTGGACTTATTTCTGGAATGGGTGAAGCTGGTACCAATGGCCTTTCTGTAAGTAGTGCCTGACATCCATAGGAAGGATCTCCTGTGGTTCCTGGAGGACAACTGCAAACTGGGCGATGATTATGAATCTTACAGTCTGCATCATCTCCACATACTCCAAGACTGCATACATCATAACAAAGATTATTGATGCATGAGTTATCGGTTGTACAGTCGTCATTATTTGCACAAGCAATTATGAAAGGTGGAACAACTGGGACTGATGGAGGTCTTGGAGTTGTTGGCAATGGGGGTCTTGGGGTTGGTGTTTCAGTTAGAGGTGGTGGTATTGGTGTTGATGGTCCAATTCCTGGTACAATCTGATGATCTGGAGTTATTCCTGGGGCGCCTGTTATAGGAGACAGAGTTGTAGGTCTGTCGGTAGAAACTGCCTTGCAGCTCTCTGTAGGGTTGCCTGTAGTGCCAGGAGGACACAAGCATAGAGGTCTATGGCCAATGGTCTGGCAATCAGCACTGTCACCACACAGACCAGGATGACATACATCCAGACAAAGACGGTTAATGCAGCTGTTTTCATATGGACAATCATCAGTGCTTTCACAGCCAACTGGATTTGATGGAGGAGTTGGTATTGCCGGAGGCTGAGGCATGGGAGGTTCAGGTGGCCGTGTAGTTGGTAGTTCGGCAATAGGGGATTGTGGAGTTGAAGATTGGCCTGGGATGGCATGAATGGGTAAATCACTGACTTGCGACTCTTCAACTATTGGTGAAATTGTTACAGGCATTTCTGCTGTTATTGCTTTGCATCCAACTTGAGGATCCCCAGTTGTTCCATATGGACAAAGACATACAGGTCGGTGGTCTACAGTTTCGCACTCTGCATCATCTCCACATATACCAAGAGTGCAGGCATCATAACAGAGCTTGTTCAGACAGGAGTTATCTATATTGCAGTCATCATTATTTTCACAAGCAATGGGTAGTGCGGGCACAATAGCTGGTGGTGGAGGTCGTGGTGGAAGTGGTTCCGGTGTTGGACGCACAGTTTCTTCTATCAAAGGTGGCTGCAAAGTGGTTGTGGAACCTGCAATTGGTCTAATTGGAAAATCTGGATGTGGTTTCTGTTCTGCGATCGGAGGCTGGAGTGTTGGTGGCTCTTTTACAACCATTGCAGAGCACTTGATGGTTGGATTTCCTGTAGTACCAGGTGGACAGCTACAGATAGGTCGATGTGCTTGTGTCTGACAGTCTGCATTTTCTCCACAGAATCCTGGATAACACATGTTCAAGCAAAGTTTATTTACACAGGAATTGTCAGAAGGACACTCTTCTGTAGTCTCACATCCTACAGGTATAGGACCTGGTGTAGGTGGTGGTGGAAGTGGATTTACTGGAGGTAGTGTTGGCCTTGGCTTGGGATGTTCTACCAGTGGAGGGAGTCCAGGACTAGCTGGTTCAGTAACAGGTGTTATGGAAACCTCATCCTTTGGTGGTCGAATTTCTGATATAGGAGAGAGAGTAGTAAGAGGCCTTTCAGTAAGCAAAGCATTACAACCTCGGGTGGGATCTCCCGTGGATCCTGGAGGACAACTACATACTGGACGATGATTATCAATCCTACATTCAGCATCTTCTCCACAAATGCCTAAACTGCACACATCATAACAGAGATTATTAATACATGAATTGTCTGTTGTACAGTCATCATTATTTTCACAGGCTATAACAATTGGTGGTACAATGGGAGATGGAGTTGTTGAAGGTAATGGTGGTTCAGTGGGCCTGATTGATGTTTCTGCTAGTGGTGGAAGAGGAGTACTGGATGGTCCTATTCCAGGAATAATGTTAGCATCAGCTGGAGGAACTGGTCTCTCAGTAAGGGGGATAATTGTTGTTGGCCTCTCTGTTACTAATGCCACACAGTGTTCTGTTGGATTACCAGTAGTGCCAGGAGGACATATACAAGAAGGTTTATGTCCCACTGTTTGACAGTCAGCATTTTCTCCACATAATCCTGGGTGACAAACATCCATGCAGAGACGGTTGACACATGAATTATCAAATGGACACTCATCAGTGCTCTCACAACCAATGGGAATCATGGGAGGTGTTGGCACAGGTCTGTGTGTTGTCAAAGTAGGTTCTGGTGGCCTTGTGGTTGGCTGTTCTGTCACTGGTATGGGAAGTTCAGATGATGGACCAGCAAGAGGTTGAATAGGAACATCATCAGGTTGAGCTGGTCTATCAGTCACTGGAGGAACAGTTGTTACCCTTTCAGTCACTGTAGCTTTGCAACCAATCTGAGGATTTCCACTGGTTCCTGGTGGACAGATACAAACTGGACGATGGTCAATAGTTTTACAGTCAGCATCTTCTCCACAAAAGTTAAGGCTACATGCATCATAACAAAGCATATTGATACATGAGTCACCTATGTCACAGTCATCATTATTTTCACAAGCAATGGAAATAGGAGGAATAACAGGTTGTGGAATAGGTCTGACTGGTAATGGTTCTGGTGCAGGATGTGTTGTTTCTTCTGCCAGAGGTGGCTGTCCAGTGGTTGATGAACCTGAGATAGGACTGATAGGAGAATCTGGCTGAAGTGGTTGCTCACCAGCGATAGGAGGATATGGCGTTGAAGGTGTATCAAAAGCCACTGCTGAGCACTTGATGGTAGGATTGCCAGTTGTTCCTGGTGGACAAGTACATAAGGGACGATGTCCATGTGTTTGACATCCTGCATTATTCCCACATATTCCAGGATAACAGACATCAAGACACATTCTGTTTATACAAGAATTATCAGATGGACATTCATCTGTTGTTTCACATCCAACAGGTATTGGACCTGGTGTGGGTGGTGGAGGTGGTGTTGTTATTGGAGGTAGAGTAGGCCTTGGTTCTGGCTGTTCTGCCAAAGGAGGAAGACCAGGGCTTGATGATTCTGCAATGGGTCTTATTGTAGCTTCATCTTCAGGTGGTCGAATCTCTGGTATTGGAGAAGGAGGAGATGGAGGCCTTTCAGTGAGCTCTGCATAGCATCCACGTGTAGGATCTCCTGTGGTTCCTGGAGGACAACTACACACTGGACGATGATCATGGATTTTACAGTCAGCATCATCTCCACAAATACCTAAACTGCACACATCATAGCATAAATTATTGATGCAGGAGTTGTCTGTAGTACAGTCATCATTATTTTCACAGGCTATAACAATTGGTGGTACAATTGGAGATGGAGTTGTTGAAGGTAATGGTGGTTCAGTGGGCCTGATTGATGTTTCTGCTAGTGGTGGAAGAGGAGTACTGGATGGTCCTACTCCAGGAATAATGTTAGCATCAGCTGGAGGAACTGGTCTCTCAGTAAGGGGGATAATTGTTGTTGGCCTCTCTGTTACTAATGCCACACAGTGTTCTGTTGGATTACCAGTAGTGCCAGGAGGACATATACAAGAAGGTTTATGTCCCACTGTTTGACAATCAGCATTATCTCCACATAATCCTGGGTGACAAACATCCATGCAGAGACGGTTGACACATGAATTATCAAATGGACAATCATCAGTGCTCTCACAACCAATGGGAATCATGGGAGGTGTTGGCACAGGTCTGTGTGTTGTCAAAGGAGTTTCTGGTGGCCTTGTGGTTGGCTGTTCTGTCACTGGTATGGGAAGTTCAGATGATGGACCAGCAAGAGGTTGAATAGGAACATCATCAGGTTGAGCTGGTCTATCAGTCACTGGAGGAACAGTTGTTACTCTTTCAGTCACTGTAGCTTTGCAACCAATCTGAGGATTTCCACTGGTTCCTGGTGGACAGATACAAACTGGACGATGGTCAATAGTTTTACAGTCAGCATCTTCTCCACAGAAGTTGAGGCTACATGCATCATAACAAAGCATATTGATACACGAGTCACCTATGTCACAGTCATCATTATTTTCACAAGCAATGGAAATAGGAGGAATAACAGGTTGTGGAATAGGTCTGACTGGTAATGGTTCTGGTGCAGGATGTGTTGTTTCTTCTGCCAGAGGTGGCTGTCCAGTGGTTGATGAACCTGAGATAGGACTGATAGGAGAATCTGGCTGAAGTGGTTGCTCACCAGCGATAGGAGGATATGGCGTTGAAGGTGTATCAAAAGCCACTGCTGAGCACTTGATGGTAGGATTGCCAGTTGTTCCTGGTGGACAAGTACATAAGGGACGATGTCCATGTGTTTGACATTCTGCATTATTCCCACATATTCCAGGATAACAGACATCAAGACACATTCTGTTTATACAAGAATTATCAGATGGACATTCATCTGTTGTTTCACATCCAACAGGTATTGGACCTGGTGTGGGTGGTGGAGGTGGTGTTGTTATTGGAGGTAGAGTAGGCCTTGGTTCTGGCTGTTCTGCCAAAGGAGGAAGACCAGGGCTTGATGATTCTGCAATGGGTCGTATTGTAGCTTCATCTTCAGGTGGTCGAATCTCTGGTATTGGAGAAGGAGGAGATGGAGGCCTTTCAGTGAGCTCTGCATAGCATCCACGTGTAGGATCTCCTGTGGTTCCTGGAGGACAACTACATACTGGACGATGATCATGGATTTTACAGTCAGCATCATCTCCACAAATGCCTAAACTGCACACATCATAGCATAAATTATTGATGCAGGAGTTGTCTGTAGTACAGTCATCATTATTTTCACAGGCTATAACAATTGGTGGCACTATTGGAGATGGAGTTGTTGAAGGTAATGGTGGTTCAGTGGGCCTGATTGATGTTTCTGCTAGTGGTGGAAGAGGAGTACTGGATGGTCCTACTCCAGGAATAATGTTAGCATCAGCTGGAGGAACTGGTCTCTCAGTAAGGGGGATAATTGTTGTTGGCCTCTCTGTTACTAATGCCACACAGTGTTCTGTTGGATTACCAGTAGTGCCAGGAGGACATATACAAGAAGGTTTATGTCCCACTGTTTGACAATCAGCATTATCTCCACATAATCCTGGGTGACAAACATCCATGCAGAGACGGTTGACACATGAATTATCAAATGGACAATCATCAGTGCTCTCACAACCAATGGGAATCATGGGAGGTGTTGGCACAGGTCTGTGTGTTGTCAAAGTAGGTTCTGGTGGCCTTGTGGTTGGCTGTTCTGCCACTGGTATGGGAAGTTCAGATGATGGACCAGCAAGAGGTTGAATAGGAACATCATCAGGTTGAGCTGGTCTATCAGTCACTGGAGGAACAGTTGTTACTCTTTCAGTCACTGTAGCTTTGCAACCAATCTGAGGATTTCCACTGGTTCCTGGTGGACAGATACAAACTGGACGATGGTCAATTGTTTTACAGTCAGCATCTTCTCCACAGAAGTTAAGGCTACATGCATCATAACAAAGCATATTGATACACGAGTCACCTATGTCACAATCATCATTGTTTTCACAAGCAATGGAAATAAGAGGGATAATAGGTGGTGGAGTAGGTCTGACTACGAATGGTTTTGGTGTAGGACGTGTTGTTTCTTCTGCCAGAGGTGGCTGTCCAGTGGTTGATGAACCTGAGATAGGACTGATAGGAGAATCTGGCCGAAGTGGTTGCTCACCAGCAATAGGAGGATATGGCGTTGAAGGTGTATCAACAACCATTGCTGAGCACTTGATGGTAGGATTACCAGTTGTTCCTGGTGGACAAGTACATAGGGGACGATGTCCATGTGTTTGACATTCTGCATTATTCCCACATATTCCAGGATAACAGACATCAAGACACAGTCTATTCACACAAGAATTATCAGATGGACAATCATCTGTTGTTTCACATCCAACAGGTATGGGACCTGGTGTGGGTGGTGGAGGTGGTGTTGTTATTGGAGGTAGTGTAGGCCTTGGTTCTGGCTGTTCTGCCAAAGGAGGAAGACCAGGGCTTGATGATTCTGCAATGGGTCTTATTGTAGCTTCATCTTCAGGTGGTCGAATCTCTGGTATTGGAGAAGGAGGAGATGGAGGCCTTTCAGTGAGCTCTGCATAGCATCCACGTGTAGGATCTCCTGTGGTTCCTGGAGGACAACTACATACTGGACGATGATCACGTATTCTACAGTCAGCATCATCTCCACAAATACCTAAACTGCACACATCATAGCATAAATTATTGATGCAGGAGTTGTCTGTAGTACAGTCATCATTATTTTCACAGGCTATAACAATTGGTGGTACAATGGGAGATGGAGTTGTTGAAGGTAATGGTGGTTCAGTGGGCCTGATTGATGTTTCTGCTAGTGGTGGAAGAGGAGTACTGGATGGTCCTATTCCAGGAATAATGTTAGCATCAGCTGGAGGAACTGGTCTCACAGTAAGGGGGATAACTGTTGTTGGCCTCTCTGTTCCTATTGCCACACAATGTTCAGTTGGATTACCAGTAGTGCCAGGAGGACACAGACAAGAAGGTTTATGTCCCACCGTCTGGCAGTCAGCATTTTCTCCACATAATCCTGGGTGACAAACATCCATGCAGAGACGGTTGACACATGAATTATCAAATGGACAATCATCAGTGCTCTCACAACCAATGGGAATCATGGGAGGTGTTGGCACAGGTCTGTGTGTTGTCAAAGGAGTTTCTGGTGGCCTTGTGGTTGGCTGTTCTGTCACTGGTATGGGAAGTTCAGATGATGGACCAGCAAGAGGTTGAATAGGAACATCATCAGGTTGAGCTGGTCTATCAGTCACTGGAGGAACAGTTGTTACTCTTTCAGTCACTGTAGCTTTGCAACCAATCTGAGGATTTCCACTGGTTCCTGGTGGACAGATACAAACTGGACGATGGTCAATTGTTTTACAGTCAGCATCTTCTCCACAAAAGTTAAGGCTGCATGCATCATAACAAAGCATATTGATACACGAGTCACCTATGTCACAATCATCATTGTTTTCACAAGCAATGGAAATAAGAGGGATAATAGGTGGTGGAGTAGGTCTGACTACGAATGGTTTTGGTGTAGGACGTGTTGTTTCTTCTGCCAGAGGTGGCTGTCCAGTGGTTGATGAACCTGAGATAGGACTGATAGGAGAATCTGGCTGAATTGGTTGCTCACCAGCAATAGGAGGATATGGCGTTGAAGGTGTATCAACAACCATTGCTGAGCACTTGATGGTAGGATTACCAGTTGTTCCTGGTGGACAAGTACATAAGGGACGATGTCCATGTGTTTGACATTCTGCATTATTCCCACATATTCCAGGATAACAGACATCAAGACACAGTCTATTCACACAAGAGTTATCAGATGGACATTCATCTGTTGTTTCACATCCAACAGGTATGGGACCTGGTGTGGGTGGTGGAGGTGGTGTTGTTATTGGAGGTAGAGTAGGCCTTGGTCCTGGCTGTTCTGCCAAAGGAGGAAGACCAGGGCTTGATGATTCTGCAATGGGTCTTATTGTAGCTTCATCTTCAGGTGGTCGAATCTCTGGTATTGGAGAAGGAGGAGATGGAGGCCTTTCAGTGAGCTCTGCATAGCATCCACGTGTAGGATCTCCTGTGGTTCCTGGAGGACAACTACATACTGGACGATGATCACGTATTCTACAGTCAGCATCATCTCCACAAATACCTAAACTGCACACATCATAGCATAAATTATTGATGCAGGAGTTGTCTGTAGTACAGTCATCATTATTTTCACAGGCTATAACAATTGGCGGTACAATGGGAGATGGAGTTGTTGAAGGTAATGGTGGTTCAGTGGGCCTGATTGATGTTTCTGCTAGTGGTGGAAGAGGAGTACTGGATGGTCCTATTCCAGGAATAATGTTAGCATCGGCTGGAGGAACTGGTCTCTCAGTAAGGGGGATAATTGTTGTTGGCCTCTCTGTTACTAATGCCACACAGTGTTCTGTTGGATTACCAGTAGTGCCAGGAGGACATATACAAGAAGGTTTATGTCCCACTGTTTGACAGTCAGCATTTTCTCCACATAATCCTGGGTGACAAACATCCATGCAGAGACGGTTGACACATGAATTATCAAATGGACAATCATCAGTGCTCTCACAACCAATGGGAATCATGGGAGGTGTTGGCACAGGTCTGTGTGTTGTCAAAGGAGTTTCTGGTGGCCTTGTGGTTGGCTGTTCTGCCACTGGTATGGGAAGTTCAGATGATGGACCAGCAAGAGGTTGAATAGGAACATCATCAGGTTGAGCTGGTCTATCAGTCACTGGAGGAACAGTTGTTACTCTTTCAGTCACTGTAGCTTTGCAACCAATCTGAGGATTTCCACTGGTTCCTGGTGGACAGATACAAACTGGACGATGGTCAATTGTTTTACAGTCAGCATCTTCTCCACAAAAGTTAAGGCTACATGCATCATAACAAAGCATATTGATACACGAGTCACCTATGTCACAATCATCATTATTTTCACAAGCAATGGAAATAGGAGGGATAATAGGTGGTGGAGTAGGTCTGACTACGAATGGTTTTGGTGTAGGACGTGTTGTTTCTTCTGCCAGAGGTGGCTGTCCAGTGGTTGATGAACCTGAGATAGGACTGATAGGAGAATCTGGCCGAAGTGGTTGCTCACCAGCAATAGGAGGATATGGCGTTGAAGGTGTATCAACAACCATTGCTGAGCACTTGATGGTAGGATTGCCAGTTGTTCCTGGTGGACAAGTACATAAGGGACGATGTCCATGTGTTTGACATTCTGCATTATTCCCACATATTCCAGGATAACAGACATCAAGACACAGTCTATTCACACAAGAATTATCAGATGGACATTCATCTGTTGTTTCACATCCAACAGGTATGGGACCTGGTGTGGGTGGTGGAGGTGGTGTTGTTATTGGAGGTAGAGTAGGCCTTGGTTCTGGCTGTTCTGCCAAAGGAGGAAGACCAGGGCTTGATGACTCTGCAATGGGTCTTATTGTAGCTTCATCTTCAGGTGGTCGAATCTCTGGTATTGGAGAAGGAGGAGATGGAGGCCTTTCAGTGAGCTCTGCATAGCATCCACGTGTAGGATCTCCTGTGGTTCCTGGAGGACAACTACATACTGGACGATGATCACGTATTCTACAGTCAGCATCATCTCCACAAATACCTAAACTGCACACATCATAGCATAAATTATTGATGCAGGAGTTGTCTGTAGTACAGTCATCATTATTTTCACAGGCTATAACAATTGGTGGTACAATGGGAGATGGAGTTGTTGAAGGTAATGGTGGTTCAGTGGGCCTGATTGATGTTTCTGCTAGTGGTGGAAGAGGAGTACTGGATGGTCCTATTCCAGGAATAATGTTAGCATCAGCTGGAGGAACTGGTCTCTCAGTAAGGGGGATAATTGTTGTTGGCCTCTCTGTTGCTAATGCCACACAGTGTTCTGTTGGATTACCAGTAGTGCCAGGAGGACATATACAAGAAGGTTTATGTCCTACTGTTTGACAGTCAGCATTTTCTCCACATAATCCTGGGTGACAAACATCCATGCAGAGACGGTTGACACATGAATTATCAAATGGACAATCATCAGTGCTCTCACAACCAATGGGAATCATGGGAGGTGTTGGCACAGGTCTGTGTGTTGTCAAAGGAGTTTCTGGTGGCCTTGTGGTTGGCAGTTCTGTCACTGGTATGGGAAGTTCAGATGATGGACCAGCAAGAGGTTGAATAGGAACATCATCAGGTTGAGCTGGTCTATCAGTCACTGGAGGAACAGTTGTTACTCTTTCAGTCACTGTGGCTTTGCAACCAATCTGAGGATTTCCACTGGTTCCTGGTGGACAGATACAAACTGGACGATGGTCAATAGTTTTACAGTCAGCATCTTCTCCACAAAAGTTAAGGCTACATGCATCATAACAAAGCATGTTGATACACGAGTCACCTATGTCACAATCATCATTGTTTTCACAAGCAATGGAAATAGGAGGGATAATAGGTGGTGGAGTAGGTCTGACTACGAATGGTTTTGGTGTAGGACGTGTTGTTTCTTCTGCCAGAGGTGGCTGTCCAGTGGTTGATGAACCTGAGATAGGACTGATAGGAGAATCTGGCTGAATTGGTTGCTCACCAGCAATAGGAGGATATGGCGTTGAAGGTGTATCAACAACCATTGCTGAGCACTTGATGGTAGGATTGCCAGTTGTTCCTGGTGGACAAGTACATAAGGGACGATGTCCATGTGTTTGACATTCTGCATTATTCCCACATATTCCAGGATAACAGACATCAAGACACAGTCTATTCACACAAGAATTATCAGATGGACATTCATCTGTTGTTTCACATCCAACAGGTATTGGACCTGGTGTGGGTGGTGGAGGTGGTGTTGTTATTGGAGGTAGAGTAGGCCTTGGTTCTGGCTGTTCTGCCAAAGGAGGAAGACCAGGACTTGATGATTCTGCAATGGGTCTTATTGTAGCTTCATCTTCAGGTGGTCGAATCTCTGGTATTGGAGAAGGAGGAGATGGAGGCCTTTCAGTGAGCTCTGCATAGCATCCACGTGTAGGATCTCCTGTGGTTCCTGGAGGACAACTACATACTGGACGATGATCACGTATTCTACAGTCAGCATCATCTCCACAAATACCTAAACTGCACACATCATAGCATAAATTATTGATGCAGGAGTTGTCTGTAGTACAGTCATCATTATTTTCACAGGCTATAACAATTGGTGGTACAATTGGAGATGGAGTTGTTGAAGGTAATGGTGGTTCAGTGGGCCTGATTGATGTTTCTGCTAGTGGTGGAAGAGGAGTACTGGATGGTCCTATTCCAGGAATAATGTTAGCATCAGCTGGAGGAACTGGTCTCTCAGTAAGGGGGATAATTGCTGTTGGCCTCTCTGTTGCTAATGCCACACAGTGTTCTGTTGGATTACCAGTAGTGCCAGGAGGACATATACAAGAAGGTTTGTGTCCTACTGTTTGACAATCAGCATTATCTCCACATAATCCTGGGTGACAAATGTCCATACAGAGACGGTTGACACATGAATTATCAAATGGACACTCATCAGTGCTCTCACAACCAATGGGAATCATGGGAGGTGTTGGCACAGGTCTGTGTGTTGTCAAAGGAGTTTCTGGTGGCCTTGTGGTTGGCTGTTCTGTCACTGGTATGGGAAGTTCAGATGATGGACCAGCAAGAGGTTGAATAGGAACATCATCAGGTTGAGCTGGTCTATCAGTCACTGGAGAGAGAGTTGTTACTCGTTCAGTTGTTGTAGCTTTGCATCCAAACTGTGGATCGCCAGTAGTTCCTGGTGGACAGATGCAAACTGGACGGTGATTAATTGTTTTACAGTCAGCTTCTTCACCACATGAATTGAGACTGCATGCATCATAACACAGCATATTGATGCATGAATTGCTCATTTCACAATCATCATTATTTTCACATGCAATTATTATAGATGGTATAACTGGCGGTGGTATGGGTTGTGTGACTGTTATATCTGGGCGTGGACGAGTTACATCTTCTGTTAGTGGTGGCAAACCTGTGGTTGAGGGACCAGCAATTGGAATTACTTGTTCATAGGGTGGAGCAGGCTTAGGTTCAGCCATAGGTAGAGGTAAAATATCAACTGCTATTGCAGAACACTTAATTGTTGGATTGCCCGATGTTCCTGGAGGGCATTTACATTTTGGTCGGTGTTGAACTGTCTGACATTCTGCATTTTCACCACAAAATCCTGGGAAACAGACATCGAGGCACAGCTTATTGATGCAAGAATTATCTGATGGACATGCATCTGTGCTTTCACAACCAACAACTATTGGACTTGGGGTAGGTGGCTTTGGAGGAAGTAGTGTAGTTGGTGTCGGTCTTTGAGTAGTAATGTCAACTAGCGGTATTCTAGAAGTAGTATGAATGGGACTTGGAATTATTGGGTCATCTTTAATGGGAGCATTTGTTTCTGCTATTGGACTGAATGTTGACGGTTGTTCTGTTAGTAGTGCAATACACCTGTCAGTGGGATTTCCTGTTGTTCCAGGTGGACATGTACATACTGGACGATGTACAGTGATTGTACAGGTTGAATCTTCACCACATATTCCTAGAGCACAAACATCATAACACAACTTATTGTAACAGGTGTTATCAATTGTGCAGTCATCATTATTCTCACAAGCAATTGCAATAGGTGGTATTATTGGAGGAAGGAGTTTCTCCGGTTCATCAAATGGAGGTATTGGTCTTGGAGTTCCAACTTCAGCTATCGGTGGATGTGGTGTGTGTGAGGGACCTGGAATGGCCTGGATTGATTCTTGTGGAGGTGTTGGAAATGTCTCAGCAACAGGTGGATGAAGAGTACTGGGCCGCTCAGTCAGTGTAGCAGTACACTTGATGGTAGGATTACCTGTTGTTCCAGGAGGGCAGAAGCAAGATGGTCTGTTGGACAGGGTATAGCATTCTGCATCCTCACCACATAAGGATGGACTGCAAACATCACCACACAGCTTATTGATACAAGTGTTATCATACGGACATTCATCATTACTTTCACAGCCTATGGTTATCGGTGGTGGCAATGAATGAATGGTGGTAGGCTGTAAGAAAGTATCAGGGATTCTCGTGGTAGAGGCTGCAGCAAGAGGGGGTAGTTTAGGTGATGTAGGGCCAAAAACAGGATTCAAAGGAATTTCTTGCAGAGGACTATGTGTACCTGCAAGAGGAGCTAGTGTGGTTGGAGGAGCTTCTGTGGCTATTGCCTTACATCCGATAAAAGGATCACCAGATGTCCCAGGTGGACAAGAACACATAGGGATGTCAAACTTGATGGAGCAGTCTGCATTCTTGCCACAGTAACCTTGGTGGCACACATCAACACAAAGTTTGTTTATACAGGAGTTACTGTATGGGCAGTCATCATTGCTTTGGCATCCTACACTAATGGGTGGAAGGGGTGGCAGGAATGGTGGCCTTGGGCTAGGAGTTTTTGGCGTAGAACGCTCTGTAGTAGGATACTCAGCTATGGGACTATGGGTGTTAGTTGTCACTGCAATAGGTGGTCTTGTGACACTTGTTGGAAGTGTTTGTATTTCCACTATTGGCGGAAGCCTGTCACAGAAATACCCATTCCCAGTAAAACCTAAAATACATGTACAAACTGGGAAGTGTTCCCGTGTTGTACATTCTGCATATAGCGAACATGGATTTGATGAGATGCATGGATTTATGCATTCTCTTTGAGCACAAGCCTTATTATCTGGGCATTCTCGGTCAGAAAGACATTCTGGTGATGGTGTTGGTGGCAAAGGTCTCTTGCATTCAATGAATGGGTTACCAATAAATCCAGGAAGACACTGGCACACAGGCCGATGATTGATTCCACGACATGCAGTGTTGTCACCTGTGCATGGATTAGACACTTTACAGACAGGTTCACATTCTCTGTTATGGCACATTTCATCATCATCGCACTCAAAATCTCTGGTGCACTCATATTCCACTTCATGGCTTGGAGGATGGGTAGCGACTTCAGGGCGGACGGTTGTGTGAGAGGGGAAGTGAGCAATGGGTCCAGATGTTGTTGATGTTGTAGTAGAGAGTTCACAATAATAACCATTACCAACATAACCTAAGATACACGTACAGTCTGGCATATGCCCAACAACAGTACACTCGGCAAAGTGTGAACATGGGTTAGCTAATCGACAAGGATCAACGCATTGCCTCCCTGCGCATGCTTTGTCCTGTGGGCAGTCACGGTCAGCAAGACAGTCTGGTTTGGGGGTAGTCGGAATGGGAGTGCAGGCACTCTGTGGATTTCCCTGGAAGCCTGATGGACATCTGCACACAGGGCGATGGCGGATGACAGTACACTCTGCCCCCACAGCACAAGGGAGGCTGGCAGTGCAGGGATCGACGCAGCGCTGGTTGATACACGTTCTTGAGGGTGAGCAATGTGAGTTAGCCTCGCACTCAATGGGTGGACGGGGAGGAGAGGATGGAGTAGTAGGGGGATGGAAAGGCATGGGGGTTGAGGAGCCTGGGATAGCTACTAGCGGGGGGGGAGGTGTGGTAGTGGGTGAGCACCCTTTGTAAGGGTCGCCCGTGTAGCTGGGGAGGCAATAGCATATAGGAAAACCATTAGTAACTCTACATTCAGTGTTAAAGCCACATGCATTCGGGGAGCACTTGACGGGCGGTGGTGGTGCTGAAAAAAATTAGGGATCATGCAATTAACACATGCAGTGGGTACACTTTAGAGTTTGTCTTTTATAATACATGCTCTTTGTGTAGGAGAAAAGAGAACTTTATGGGCATTTGATGCAGAGGGAATAATCTTACTGGAATATCTTTATCTCACAAACATGCTAATGCGAGGCACATCTGATACCATGCAGACTGACATGCTGAACATTCATATATCATGCTCAACTTATCTCATGCTGATGCAATTCCCGCAATTTGGCAATCGTGCAATAGGAATGTACATAACAAACAAATGAAATCTTATGTAGCAAACAGAAAAAACAAGATAATCTAACAACCATTCCCAAACACATTTAAGGAGGGTACTTACCAACTCTGCACTCGACGTATGGGTCGCCGTTGTAACCACGTGGACAGCTGCACATGGCATTATGGTTGATAACATCACAGAGTGCATTGATGCCACAGGAGCCTGGGCATGGATCAATACATTTCTGATTAGCACATGCCAGGTATCGGGGGCAGTCAGAATTGATGATGCACTCAGGTCTACACTCCACATCTGGGTTACCAAAGTATCCAGGGAAGCAAGTACAGAATGCTCGGTTATTCTTGACTTCACAATTAGCATTGATTCCACAGGGGTTGGGGTTACATGGATCAACTGGAACAACTGGTAATAGAAAGGAAAAATGGTGCAATTAACATCAACAGCTTCAATTATTGTGACAATGATTGACAGTATGCATAAAAAGCAAGCAATTTTAAGAAGCTCTCTTATAGATTTGACCATACTAAATATTTTTTAATCAGATTTACAGAGCAAGCTGACTCACCAGACTTTGGTTTACAGGAAACAAGAGGATCGCCAATGA
>NC_061854.1:33462287-33464787 GCF_019202785.1 Penaeus chinensis
CCGATGGGTCGCGTGAAACAGCGGATGAAGGGGTCGCCCGTCATGTCCTGGCGGCAGTAGCAAACGGGGTTGTGGTTGACCACCTCACACAGGGCGTCCGTTCCGCACGCGCCCGCGCACGGGTCACGACACTTCTTGTTGACGCATGCCATTATGATGGGGCAATCAGAATTGACTATACACTCGGGTCGACAATCAGGTGGGTTGCCGAAATATCCAGTCAGACATTCACACACGGGCCGGTCCCCGACGGTGCGGCACTCGGAGTTGGGGCCGCACGGGCTGGGGTTGCACGGGTCCACGGGGCGTGGCGGCGCGACTAGAACATGCAGATGCGTGTGAGACGAAGAGCAATGTCGGACGGAATTGGAGGAAAGGCTGGACATTCCTTTGGACTATTGTAAAGGGTGACGTGCAATGGGTTTGTGCTGGTGAATTCATGCTAATCAAGACCAAATATATATACATGTATTCCTACAGTGTAAGACACATTCCATGCGCATCAAAATACCAGTCCTGAAAAGAAAGACAACATACAAAAGAGGCATGCTTACTTGGCTCAGGGCGACATGACTGGTAAGGGTCACCAACATAACCCGGCTCGCAGTAGCACATGGGGGCGTGGATGACTACCTGACATTCGGCATTGATCCCACAGGTGCCGGGGCACGGGTCGATGCACTTCTGGTTCACGCACGCCAGGTAGGAGGGGCACTCGGGGTCGGACGTACACTCTGGGCGGCAATAGTCGTAAGGGTTGCCGAAGAAGCCCGGGAGGCAGTTGCAGCGCTCGTCGAGGCCCACGGGCTGGCACTCAGCGTTCTGGCCGCACGGGTTGGGCTCGCACGGGGTCTTGGCCGTGGGCTGCATCGGGGTGGGGGCTGCAACATGCAACGTGCATAACATGCTGAACTAGTCTATTTACGTAAACATATTCCATATACGAGTGCAGGTATAAACATCTGATATCGTCACATGCACATACATGAATATAGACATGCAGAGAATATCAAGAAACAATAGAAAATATGTATATATAATAATAAATAGGAAGCTATAAATGCTAAGAAAAGAGAGCGCTGAGCCGGGCCTTACACGGTGTGGTTCCGGCGATGGGACTGACAATGCACTGTGTGTAAGGGTCGCCCTGAAGACCCGCTGGGCAGGAACACACGACCCTATGGTTGACGACGGTGCACTGAGCCCCGTGGCCGCATGCGGTCGGGCAGGGGTCGATGCACTTCTGGCGGACGCACGTGAATCCGCTGGCGCAGTCGGTGCTGAGCACGCATTCGGGTCCACAGCCGATCTCGGGGTTGCCGAAGTAGCCCTCCCGACACTCGCAGATGTGGCGGTCGCCGCTCTGGCGGCAGAAGCTATTGGAGCCGCAGGGGTCAGGCACGCAGGGGTCCTTAGGTGGTGCGGGAGGCTTGGGGAACTCCACGATGGGCGGCAGCGCACTCTCAGGGTCCACCGCCGTCGGGATAATCGTCGGGTTCTGGATGGGCGGGGGCGTGCCGGCGATCGGCTTGGGCGTAGTGGGGGTCGGTGTGGTGGGCGTGATGGGAGGCCTCACCACGGGCGGAGGCGTGGGCTGGGCGATCGGTGAGGGCGTGCACCTGACGAAAGGGTCGCCCGTGAAGCCGCCGAGGCAGCTGCAAATCGGGTTGTGGTTGATGACGCGGCACTCGGCGTTGATGCCGCACGTGCCCTTGCAGGGATCCACGCAGCGGTTCTTGAGGCAGGCGAGGAGCGGGGGGCACTCGGGGTGCACCAGACACTCTGGGCGGCACGCGGGCGGGTTGCCCACGAAGCCGGCCAGGCAGGTGCACACCCGCTGCAGATTGATCTCGCGACAGACGGCGTTCGGGCCGCACGGGTCGCCTGAACACGGGTTTCGTGGCGGCGTGGGCTCCAGCGTAGCTAGAACAGCCGAATACGAAGTCAGAACATGCTGATGGCCTTCCAGGCGACATATACACTGATTACGTGCATTCATGCATCAAGGGAGAGACACTAAAGACAATATGTGCAAAATGCAATGACAAAGTAGACTAAGAAATCTGCAATCAAAAAGGAATATAATTCATCCAAATGCATAAGGACAAAAGGCAAAATTCAAAAGTGCATTTTCATACATTATCATGATCAAGATGCAGGCTAAAACTAAAATTGAATCAAAACTAAGACTACTGAAATGTCCAGCGTGAGACTCATGCTAAGGTATCTTACAGGACACGGGCTGGCACCGCGAGTAGGGGTCGCCGATGAACCCGGCGTCGCAGGAGCAGACCGGAGCGTGCAGTACCACCCTGCAGGTGGCATGACGCCCGCACACACCCACACACGGATCAACACACTTATGGCTGACGCAGGCCTGGTCAGCGCGGCACTCGGAGTTGGTGATGCACTCGGGGCGGCACGAGAGGGTAGGGTCGCCCTTGAGGCCGGGGAGGCAGGAGCACACAGGGCGTCCCCCGACCACGCGGCACTCGGCGCT
>NC_061854.1:33469787-33477287 GCF_019202785.1 Penaeus chinensis
ACACTTACGTTTGACGCATCTGACGAAGGGATCGCCGGTGAGGTCCTTGGGGCAGAAGCAGATGGGGTTGTGGTTGACGACCTCACACTCTGCGTTGACCCCGCACACGCCCACACACGGGTCGCGGCACTTCTGTCTGTTGCAGGCCAGAGCCAGAGGGCAGTCGGAGTTAAGCAAGCACTCGGGGCGGCAGCTGGCGGGCGAGGGGGAGAGAAGGGATGAAGTTTCTGCTTTCTTTAATTCTACTTTTAGAATGAAGCGAAAGAAAGGAGAGAGGGGAATATGCAAGAGGAAAAAGGATGGGGATAGAGAAGGAGGATAGGGATGAAGGGAGGAAGGGGTAGAGGGAAAAGAGGGAGGGGGGGGGGGGGGGCAGACGGACAGAGAGCAACAATAACAATACAAACTTACGACGGAGGGAAACCGAGGAAACCAGAGAGACAGGAACACTGCGCCCTGCCAGCTACGACCCGGCACTCAGCATTCGCTCCGCACGGGCTGGGTTGACATGGGTTCTCCGGTAACGGCTTGGGCTCTGGATCGGCTGTAGGGAGGGGGGGGAGAACCGGAAGGAGAGGTGAGCTACGGTTCACTGATAAGTGAGTTTTTGATTGGGCGGTGGTAAGGTGAGGCTGAATGGAAACTGATGAGTTGTTGTTGTTGTTGTGTGTGTGTGTGTGTGTGTGTGTGTGTGTGTGTGTGTGTGTGTGTGTGTGTGTGTGTGTGTGTGTGTGTGTGTGTGCTTGTGTGTGTGTGTGTGCTTGTGTGCGTGTGTGTGTGTGCGTGGTGGTGGGTTAATATGAGAATAACTATATGGATTAATGAATTTTTTATTATGAATAAATTAATATGATAATGAACAAAGTTACTGCAATACTGTTCAAGCGATGTTGACATATTAACTATTTTCTTGTTAATGAGGAAAATATGGGGAGGATGTGTGACAACAACAACAATGAAATTAATATGTACTAAGGAGAATTCTGAATCAACCAAATCAATAAAAAAGACTTAGTAAAATTATATGAAAATAAAATACACGTTCATTAACAGCCATGTAGTCACATATGTCAAGGCATAAACGTCCAGGTATTTCGTTGGTAAGAAATGCAACATTAACATAACTGCTACTTTAATATTAGTGATCAAGAAGAGGTTATTCTGAATAAGGAAAAGGTTAATATTGAACTCTGTTGATGGGCTGACGTTAAGTCCTTATTTGGTGTGAAATCAGATGATAATATAAGAATTATGACCTATTCAATATTAACAGAAGTTAGTACTGAACGAGATCCAGTCTGTTATTTTCTTGTCACTGTTAATATATTTTGTCGAGTACGAATAGACGAATTATTTGTTGTCAAATAAATACATTTTGGGTTATTCCATGCATAAAAAGTAATTCAATCTGCAACAAAGATAAGAATGGGTTAAAATGAATTCGTTTTCGCTCCTCGCGTAAACGTGATCATTACATTGTTAAATAACGTCATGCGATTATTCTATGCGTCATGGAATTAGTTGAACCGAGATCGACAGGTCAAAAGGCCATCGACTGGCGTCAGTGTTATCGGTCGGCAGCGGTCGCTTACGTCGGTCGATGAAGCAGCGCGAGTACGGGTTGCCCGTGTAGCCCGGCGGGCAGTAGCAGCTGGGCTGGTGGCTGAGCACTCGGCAGTCGGCGTTGAGGCCGCACGAACCCGGACACGGGTTCACGCACTTGTTGTTGATGCATGCACGGCTCGGAGGGCAGTCGGAGTTGACGGAGCACTCGGGGCGGCAGCCTTCGTACGGGTTGCCGAAGTAGCCGGGCTGGCAGGAGCAGGAGAAGCGGTCGCGGTCGCTGGAGCACACCGCCGCAGGGCCGCAGGGCGAGCCGGCGCACGGGTCCTGCGGCGGGCTAGACGGCGTCTCGGCCTCCGGCGTCACTACCAATTCGACTGCCGGGGGACATGCGGTCATGCACTACACTCGTCTACACTGTACTAGCTCATGCACAGTATGGACAAAATGCAAAAGAAATCTATAAACATATATACACACTAAACACACAGGAATGGGAGAATGCAGGGGAGAGGGAGGGGCTTACTCAGGGTGCACCGATAGATAGGGTCGCCGGTGTAGCCGGCGGGACACCTGCAGATGGGGTTATGAGCCACCACGTCGCACAGCGCCTGGAGGCCGCACGTGCCCGCGCACGGGTCCACGCAGCGCCGGTTGATGCACGCACTGTCCATCGGGCAGTCGGCATTGGCGACGCACTCGTAGCGACATCCCGACGGCTGGTTGGGGTTGCCGAAGGTGCCCGGACGGCACTCGCACACGGCCACGGTGCCCTGCACGCGGCACTCGGCATTGGCGCCACATGGGTCGGGCACGCACGGGTTGATCACCGCCTCCGGTTGGACCGCTACGGAGGGGGGGGGGAGGGGGGGAGGAATAGTAAAGCATACGCTCTGACAACTCTGTGAAGGAGCGCCGTGCAAGAGTGACATAGTAGGAAAAGCTTTATATATACATGAACACTTTCCAGAGAGAACCCTCTAAACAAGATGCAAAGTAGAAACTGACAACTTTACATACATTCAGGAAATCAGATTTATTTACATTCCGGAAACTAAACGTTTAGGCTAGATAACGTTCACAGCAAAAAAGCAAGGACCGTGGATAGGTGGGAACAGGCGGACCAGGACAGGAAGGATAAAAGGAGATGGGGGGGGGGGGGGGCGAAGAGTTAATGCGAGAGAGGGGTGAGTGAGGGAGGTGGCTCAGCGAAGCAGCCTTACGTGGCAGCGGTCTGACGCGGCACTCGGTGAAGGGGTCACCCATGTAGCCTTCGGGACACACGCACACGGGGTTGTGGCTGACGACAGAGCAGAGGGCGTTGTTGCCGCACGTGCCAGGGCACGGGTCTCTGCATTTCTGGCTGATGCACGACAGCGTGAGCGGGCAGTCACTGCTCACCAGGCACTCGGGGCGGCACTGCACGCGCGCATCTCCAAAGAATCCGGGGAGACACGTGCAGTACGCCACCGTGCCTGACGCTGTGCACCGTGCGTTGTCCCCGCACGGGTCGGGGAGGCACGGAGTCACAGGTGTCTGGGGTAACACTGGAAAATTGTGCCGGGAATGTTGACGCCGAGCGTGTGCATGTGAAGGGGGCGGGGTGAAGGCTATGAATTCATGTATTTACATTCTATATCTATCACATCACACTACTCACTATATACAAGAGGGAGAGAGAAAAGGGAGAGGCAAAAGGGAGAGTTGAGTGCCATACCAGGTTTAGGAGGAGCAGGATGACACGCCCTGAAAGGATCCCCGACGTATCCCCGAGGACACGAGCAAATGGGGTTGTGGTTCAGGACGCGACACTCGGCCTGCACGCCGCACGAGCCAGCGCAAGGGTCCACGCAGCGCTGATTGATGCAGGCACGAGACGGCACGCAGTCGGGGTTGGTGATGCATTCGGGCGTGCAGCCGAGCTCTGGGCGGCCGTAAAAGCCGGAAAGGCAGGCGCAAGTGCCCTTCCCTCCCACCACTTGGCACTCGGCGTTGGCACCGCACGAGGGGGTGCAGGGGGCCGCGGGGGGGAGGGGGGTCGTCTCCAGGCCAGGGACTATAGGCACTATATACAGACAGACAGGCATCAGAGACAGAACATAGGGAGTAATTCTAAGAAAGGAGATCAAGCTAAATATATTACATGCTGAACAAAGCGTGCAACGGGTAATATGCATGACAGTCATTCACAAAGGATGCAAAAAATTAGAAAAAAAAAAAAAAACAAAAACAACAGCGCAACGGCCATTCGTAAATTCGCGCAAATTCAAGAAATTTGTAAACACCTGAAAACCTGTGAAAGGCAAAACAATTAGCAGCACGAGAGGAGAGAGCGACCAGAGCAGCACTTGCCTTTCTCGAAGCAGCGGCTGAACGGATCTCCGGTGAGGCCGTCGGGACATCTGCACACGGGGTTGTGCGCGACCACGGAGCACTTTGCGTTGATGCCGCAGGAGCCCTGGCACGGGTCCACGCACTTGTAGTTGATGCAGGCGCGGGTCATCGGGCAGTCGGGGTTGATGGTACACTCGGGGCGGCACGGGGAGCCGAAGAAGCCGGGCTGGCACGAGCAGACGGGTTTGTCGTCCGCACTCGGGCGGCACTCGGAGTTGGGCCCGCATGGGTTCGGCTGGCAGGGGGGCGGGCGCGGAGGCAGCGCTGGGGAAGGAATGTGGCTGTTACGGCGGAAAGTCCGAGGGATCGTGTTTGTGGAAATGGAAATTACGGAAGGGAATGCCAGAAGATAAAGGTACAAATAAATCAAGGGAAATGGCACTCACGTTTCTCCAAGCAGAACCTGAAGGGGTCGCCGGTGAGGTCCTTGGGGCAGAAGCAGATGGGATTGTGGTTGACGACCTCGCATTCGGCATTGACCCCGCAGAGCCCCGGGCACGGGTCGCGGCACTTCTGGTCGATGCAGGCCTTGTCATCGGCGCAGTCGGCGTTGGTAACGCACTGCGGCCTGCATCTGTCTTTCGGGTCACCGATATAGTCGCCAATGCATGAGCACACCGCCGACTGGCCTTGCACGCGGCATTCGGCGTTGACGCCACACGGGGGCGGCACGCACGGGTTGGAGGGTTCCTCATCCACCTTGGGCGGGATGGGCTCCGACTTCTCCTCGCACCTGATGTAGGGGTTGCCCATGAAGCCGGCGGGGCAGAAGCAGACCGGCCGGTGGGTGTTCACCTCGCAGAGCGAGTTGATGCCGCAGGCGCCCGGGCACGGGTCCACGCACTTGGTGTTGATGCACGCCAGGTCGTCGCTGCATTCCGTGTCGACGGTGCACTCCGGCTTGCAGCCCTGGAACGAGAGTGCCTCGCCGAAGAAGCCGGGGGAGCAGGCGCAGATGGGGCGGTTGCCGGGCGACACCGAGCACAGCGTGTTGGGCCCGCACGGGGAGGGCTCGCACGGGTTGTCGGGCTGCGACTCGCACCGCACCTTCGGGTCACCTCTATAGCCCTCGAGACAGCGGCATTGCAGCTTATCGCCGCGCACGTAGCACTCGGCATTCTGCCCGCACACGCCGGGACTGCAGCTGGGGGGCGGCACTGCAGGGCGAAAAAATGATATTTAAGCAATGCTGTACTGCATGGCATCTATAATTCTGTATGGAAAAATATATAAAGCTAAAATATATCACAAGTCTCGTAGCTTAGGCCTACCTCTGCAGCCAGTGTAGGGGTCGCCGATGAGGCCGGGGCGGCAGTAGCAGAAGGGCTTCCTGTTGGGGTCGCAGAGGGCGCCCTGACCGCACGGGGACGGCACGCAGGGGTTGACGGGCGGCTCGCAGCCCCGGATGGTGTTGGGGTTGCCCACGTAGCCGGGACGGCACGTGCACCGGTGGAAGCCGTTCACGATGTTGCACTCCGTGTTGGGGCCGCACGGGGAGGGGTCGCACGGATTGGAGGGGGGGCTGCACGCCACGCTCGGGGGGTTCCCGATGAACTCCGGCAGGCAGAAGCAGACGGGGGCGCCGCCGACCACACGACAGCCCGAGTTGGGGCCGCATGGGTTCGGCTCGCAGTCCTTGCCTTCAGGAACTGGAGGGAGGGGGGGGGGGGGTCAAGTAAGACCAGTGGCAGTCAAAGTGAATCACAAGAATTTGGGAACACACACATATACATACACACACACACTCACACACACATATATATCCAAATATATACGTATATGTATTATATACATGTGTGTATATATATGTATATATACATATATATACATATATATACATATACATACATATATACATATATATATACATATATGTGTATATATGCATATATGTGTATATATATGCATACACACACACACACACACACACACACACACACACACACACACACACACACACACACACACACATATATATATATATACACGTATGTATATAATATATATACATATATATATATATACACACATCCATACACAAATATATAAATGCCTAAAAGAGAGCCACTCACTGCACTTCTCGAACGGGTTGCCGGTGGTGCCTTTCGGACACACGCAGATGGGGTTGCCGTTGTCTAGCTCGCAGAGGGCGCCATCGCCGCACGGGTCGGAGTCGCATGGGTTGATGGGCACTTGGCAATTCCTGAGGGGGTCACCCTGGTACCCTGGTGGGCAGCGGCACGTGGCACGATGCTGCGTGACCTCGCACACGGCGTTGCGACCGCAGCGGCACGGGTCCTGGCACTGGTTGTTAATGCAGGCCTGCGTGGGCGGGCAGGCGCTGTTGTCGCGGCACCCAAGGGCTGCGGGAACGAGGGCGGGTGTTAGTGAATGGAAGGGCCCAGGAGAGTGCTCAGGCTCGCTCCGGAGTGCGAAGTGCCCGAGGTAGCTTTCACATGAGAGATTTCGGCACACTTTTGCTATGTCATGTCGGAAATGTCGGTATTACAACGTTATATCAGTGACACATCTGTCAAGTCGCTGTATGTAGTCAGGACAGAAATAAAGGAAGTAATTGTGACAAAGAGACTCACTCTTAACAAGTTCTGGGGCGGCCAGTCTTATAAATGCCTAAGACTCTATAAACACTTTACAAAGATTAATATAAAAACACTGAAACTATAAACAGCCTTCCAATAATTTGTCAAGAACGAGCTCCTTGCCAGAGAATTCGGCAGTTAGTGCACGATATGAGATATGGCGTCTATTACGGAAAAAAAAACAAATCTATCAGTCTTCTTCCATTACATATAAAAGGAAAACTGTATAACGAAAATCAAATAATTCATTAGTTTAAAACATGCTGGACGCCATATCTGATCCCGAAACACCGACGCCGCGTTCTGAACACCGATCGAAAGGGGCGCTCTCTCACTGAGTCCGCAGACGACGTAGGGGTCCCCGAACTGGCCCGGCGGACACGTGCAGACGGGGCTGTGCTGCGCCACCGTGCACAAGGCATCCGCAGCGCACGGGTTCTTCACCAGGCACGGGTCAAGGCACGTGCCCGAGATGCAAGCCTCGTCGGGCGGGCACGAGGTGTCGACAGAGCAACCGCCAGAGGATACTGAAGGAGGCGTTAGTGTAAGCTACTGGTAGTTTTGAGGAGCAGGGGAAGGTAAAGCTCTGGGGGGGAAGCTATGCTCTAAGCTTAGTCTACGGTTCTTGAGGAAACTTTGGTGAATTAGGCTGTATGTCTAATTTACTATTAGTACTTGGTGTTGTTTGGACTATGTACTGATTTCCAGTTATGTTTAGTTACTGAGATATCATTTGTTTATACTGTTAATGCAAAGTTGTAATTTAACAAGAACAATGAAAATGTTTCATGATAAAAATCCGTTGAACTACACTACTGATGTTGAAGTAAGTAACTACCAAGGGTAAATGTTACATAAAGAACAGTCAACAAGAGCTATATATGTTTGTGGGAAAAAATAAACAGTCAAGACAGATAGTCTAAGTGGGCAGAGAGGACCTCTC
>NC_061854.1:33479787-33524787 GCF_019202785.1 Penaeus chinensis
ATTTTCCAAACAACGTGAAATGACCTGAAAAGGAAAAAGAAAATTCCGTGCATAGAAAACGGAGACCGTGCGTCGCTTCGCGGGACAAATATTTTTTTTTTTTTTTCGTCATGCAGTAAAATTTTGTTATTAGTGCTGAGTGAAAGTTAGAGAGTTGTGTGCTCGGAGGGGCCGCCGGAGAGAGGGCGGTCGTTCGCGACACACGAGAGCAGCGTAGTCGAGGTCAGAGGTCATGCGAAGCCGTACGTGCCCGGAGCCAACCCATGAGGGAAGGAGGGGAAGGGAGGCGCGGAGAACACGGTGCACAGGCGGAAGTGTAAGGGTTACCTGGGGAGCACAGGTCGCGGGGGTCTCCCTCGTACCCGTCTGGGCACTGGCAGATGGTGCGGTGGTTTATGACGCGGCAGCGAGCCCCCACGCCACACGGCGGAGGCACTGTTGTGCAGGGGTCGCGGCACTCCCCCCGCACACACGCCTCCTGAAGCTGGCACTCGATGTCCGAGGAGCAGTAGCCGGGGACTGAGGGTCAGAGTCAGGTGGGTTGACGAGGGTCAGGGAGTAGTCAGACAGCATGGCAAGGAATACTAAGGCAGTCGTGCTGCACACAGGCAGCGCACAGCTAGAAAGTTAAGCTACAAAGCTACAGTTTAAATGTCATGAAATTATGGTTTGTGAAACAGATAGCATTAGAAGCAGGTCTTACTTGGGCTGCAAGCAACACTTGGGTTTCCTGTGAAGCCCTCGGGGCAGAGGCAGAGAGCCGTGGAGCCGGACAGCTGGCACAGCGCCCCTTGCCCGCAGTCCGTGCACGGGTCCACGCACCGCCCGCCACGGCACACCCTCCCACCGGGACAATCAGAGTCTCCCTCGCAGCCGCTGCGGCTGCATCCCACTCTGGGGTCTCCTGTGAACCCGGGGGGACACAGGCACACTGGTCTGTGAGTCTCTACGGTGCACACGGACCCCTGTGGGCACGGGGCGGTCTCACATGGGTCAGCGCACACCCGCTCAATGCAGGCCTTGTCAAGAGGACACTCGGAGTTGAAGCCGCAGAGGGGGAGTGGGGAGCAGCCCTGCAGGGGGATTCCCGTATGACCAGGGGGGCACATGCACGTGGCGGCGTGGTTGAGGGCAAGGCAGGTCGCGGACTGTGGGCAGGGGTTGCTGGCGGGCCGGCATGGGCTCACGCACTGCCCGCTGTAGCACTCTTCGGTCAAGGGGCAATCGTCAGGGGTGAAGCAACCCACTGTGTCGGTCACCGCAACGCAGTCAAGTCAGTCAGACAGGCAAGAAGGCACACAGGTTATTATCATTATATGCATATGTTTCCTTATATAATATACTGCAACACAAGTGTACTTATTAGTATCCTCTTCAAACTATTTCATTAGTGTGATTACTAAACCAACCAAATCTATATTTGCGCCGAAATCTAACACTATTACATACGTGGTTAAGATGATTTCGTTACTGATTACATTGTTATGTGCATGTGTTTAATATAAGAATCAGCAAAAAGTTTCCCTGGAGAAATTCTTTAGATTTCTATGTGTTTTAAGTTATCCCTAAAAAAGTGTAGAGAACCTGGATAACAGAAAATGGTTACTTTCTGTTCCTGTCGGGGTAACTAACTTACCGGGAGTGCATCCTTTAAGCGGATCACCCTGGAAGCCGTTGCGGCACCTGCATTGGGCACTATGCTCACTGTTGATACACTCGGCATTTATTCCACAGGGGTCATCTTCGCAGGGGTACCGACAGTCGTTGTTAATACAAGCTTGTGTTGATGGACAGTCACCATCGCCACGGCATCCCGTAGCTGAGGGGGGTTAGGTTAGTTTGGGATTCTCCCAATGTTATGTTACTGAGGTTGCCCCTCTCTATTAATATTGCCAAATGTATCATGATATGTGCAAATAAAACTAGACAAATTAGTGAGTATACGACAATGAATCCATCAAAATGGAGGGTGTAAGCATGCAGTACTCAGTATAAAGACACGAGAGTATACTGATGACAGGATTAACAAGAAGCAAGAAGCTACGTCTTACATAAATTGTCAACTCCGCAGAAAACATAAGGATTTCCCGAGTAACCCGGATTGCAGGTGCACACGGGACGATGCGAGACTGTAGTGCAAGTGGCCTTGGCCGCACAGGGATTGGCAAGACCACACGGGTCCTTGCAGTCCCGGTCATAGCAAACTTTGGTCTCGATACAATCGAAGTCTGAGGTGCATCCGGGAGGAACGGTTGGTGCTAAGGTCAAAAGAGGGAAGAAAGTCAGTCTACGGTCATTGGCACTTACCTCAGGGAGGCCACGAAGCCCTGAGACGAGAACGAGTCGTCTCGGGTTACGGGGCCGCCATATGTCATGTAGTCAGGAAATATCAATAGTAAAATCAACTAAATATACGCTCAAAACACTCGATACATCACACAAGCATGCAGGTACACATACAAATGCCAATATAAACGTACACAGACAGATGCCAATATAAACAAGTCATTAATAAAGAATGTGCTACATTTACACAAATAGCAAAGACAGGTACAACAAAGCCAGCAAACAAACAATAATGTACACAATCCACAAAAAAGCTTACGTGTACATGAAGCAAAATTGGCTTTTGATACAAAATGCATACGTTTTTTTCAACTTATACAGTACACAGGCTCGAGCAAAAAGAGTACAAAACGTGCAATGAAATGCAAAACAACGGAGGAAATTTTCCTCGTTACTACGGTCATGGTTTGTGTTTGGTCGCGGGAACTGAGAAACTTTGGCATAATCTCTTTGACAGAAAACTGGTAAGCACACACAGGCACACAAACACAGACACAGACAGACACACAGACACAGATAGACAGAAACAGACACACACACACACACACACACACACACACACACACACACACACACACACACACACACACACACACACACACAAACATACTAATGCAGTTAAAGGTAAGAGCTGGGGGTACCTTTAAGGCACTCTTGGCGGGGGTTACCCGTGTACCCCGCAGGACAGGAGCAAATAGGGCGGTGTAGCGTCACAGCGCATTCGGCGTTGCGTCCACACGGGGCGCCAACCACGCATGGATCAACGCAAGAGCCACCTCGACAGCTCTCCGCGAAAGAGCAGTCGGAGTCTCTCACGCACTGAGTGCTCGGTGTGACGGGAGGGGGCCGCGGGGTGAGGACGCCCACGGGAGGCCGAGGTGTGAGTGTAGGAGGGCGGGGTGTGGCAGGTGCTGGGGGCGGGGTGGAAAGGCTTAGGTCATGTTTCTTTGATGTCGGTCAGAAGAATGTGCTTAACTGCAATAGTCATTGCTGAGTCATACTTACGTTGTGCAATATATACTGTGGTCGAAATGTATATGGAAATACAGTACATCACAAAATGGTGATCAATATCTACTGTACAGTACTAGAAGAACGTCATATGCAACTGAATTTATTTCTACAAAAATCGACAAGCTTGATGCAGCTGAAATAAAGAAACATTCTTAATTCTAAGTCATTCACACGTACCCATGCAGAAACAAAAGTGGAAATCGGAAAACGGAAAACGGAAAATTCAGAAATACGAAAAATATACGAGAGTTAGCGGTAGAGAAACGACCTCCATAAAAGTTTAAAAAATGTTTTCATATGTTCTCAACGTTCTACTTCTTTGACAAAACTCCTGGTTCGGCTCTCTCTCTTGTGTGAGAAAATGCCTAGTACCTTTCTTTGGAAGGCACTCCGTCAGGGGGTTACCACGATGACCAGGTACACAGGTACACATGGGGATGTGATGCACGGTGTGGCACTGAGCTTTGTACCCACACTTGGATACAGAACAACCGTCCACACACACCCCGCCGTAACACAGCTGGGTGTCCTTGCAGTTATAATTGTTCCTGCAGGTGGGAGTTTCTGCAGAAACTGGGGGTAACTTAGGGACAAGGAAGGGCATGATAAGGGCAGGGATAAAGGTCACGAGTGGGATATGTAGGGACATAGAGGTATCATTTTCTGCTGATGGAACAATGGTTGCAACGGGCGATCCAGTAGTCCCACCAATGCCCCCAAAGATGATGTCGCTGTCATCATCGCCGAGTGGGAGTCCTGCGGTTATTCCGGTTATTCCAGGAGGCAGGGTCCCGTCGTCATCGAATCTGTCAGCAACTACTGTTGTTGTGGGCATTTCGGTAACAGTTGAGAAATCGAAAAATGGACCCGGTGTGATAATACCGTCAGATGTCCCTCCAGTTTCATCGGTGGAAAAGTTATCTTCCTCGTACACTGGCGTCTGCACTGGGCCCTCAGGTCTATCAGTGCCTAGACGCTCAGGTTTCTCAGTTCCAGGACCATAAGGTCTGTCAGTGCCAGGGCCAGGTCTGTCAGTGCCAGGGCCATAAGGTCTGTCAGTACTTGGACCATAAGGTCTGTCAGTGCCTTCACCTTCAGGTCTGTCAGCGTCAGGACCATAAGGTGTGTCAGTGCCAGGACCATAAGGCCTGTCAGTGCCAGGACCATAAGGTCTGTCAGTACCAGGACCATAAGGTCTGTCAGTGCCAGAACCGAAAGGCCTGTCAGTGCCAGGACCATAAGGTCTGTCAGTGCCAGGACCAGAAGGTCTGTCAGTGCCTTCACCTTCAGGTCTGTCAGCGCCAGGACCGTAAGGTGTGTCAGTGCCAGGACCATAAGGTCTGTCAGTGCCTGGACCATAAGGTCTGTCAGTACCAGGACCATAAGGTCTGTCAGTGCCAGAACCATAAGGCCTGTCAGTGCCAGGACCATAAGGTCTGTCAGTGCCAGGACCATAGGGTCTGTAAGTGCCAGGAGCATAGGGTCTGTCAGTGCCTGTACCATAAGGTCTGTCAGTGCCAGGACCATAAGGCTTGTCAGTGCCAGGACCATAAGGCCTGTCAGTGCCAGGACCATAAGGTCTGTCAGTGCCAGGACCATAAGGCCTGTCAGTGCCAGGACCAGAAGGTCTGTCAGTGCCAGGACCATAAGGCCGGTCAGTGCCAAGACCAGAAGGTCTGTCAGTACCTACACCTTCAGGTCTGTCAGTGCCAGGGCCATAGGGTCTGTCAGTGCCAGGACCAGATGGTCTGTCAGTGCCTTCATCTACAGGCGTGTCAGTGCCAGGACCATAAGGTCTGTCAGTGCCAGGACCATAAGGTCTGTCAGTGCCTGGACCATAAGGTCTGTCAGTACCAGGACCATAAGGTCTATCAGTGCCTGGACCAGAAGGTCTGTCAGTGCCAAGACCATAAGGTCTGTCAGTGCCAAGACCAGAAGGTCTGTCAGTGCCAGGACCATAAGGTCTGCCAGTGCCAGGACCAGAAGGTCTGTCAGTGCCAGGAACAGGTCTGTCAGTGCCAAGACCAGAAGGTCTGTCAGTGCCAGGACCAGAAGGTCTGTCAGTGCCAGGACCAGAAGGTCTGTCAGTGCCAGGACCATAAGGTCTGTCAGTGCCTGGACCAGAAGGTCTGTCAGTGCCAGGACCAGAAGGTCTGTCAGTGCTTTGGCTTAAAGGTTTGCCAGTGCCAGGACCATAAGGTCTATCAGTGCCAGGACCAGAAGGTCTGTCAGTGCCAGGACCATAGGGTCTGTCAGTGACAGGACCAGAAGGTCTGTCGGTACCAGGACCATAAGGTCTGTCAGTGCCAGGACTAGAAGGTCTGTCAGTGCCAGGACCTTCAGGTCTGTCAGTGCCAGGACCATAAGGTCTGTCAGTGCCAGGACCATAGGGTCTGTCAGTGCCAGGACCAGAAGGTCTGTCAGTGCCAGGACCAGAAGGTCTGTCAGTGCCAGGACCATAGGGTCTGTCAGTGCCAGGACCAGAAGGTCTGTCAGTGCCAGGACCAGAAGGTCTGTCAGAGCCAGGACCATAAGGTCTGTCAGAGCCAGGACCATATGGTCTGTCAGTGCCTTCATCTTCAGGTCTGTCAGTGCCAGGACCATAAGGTCTGTCAGTGCTAGGACCATAAGGTCTGTCAGTGCCAGGACCATAGGGTCTGTCAGTGCCAGGGCCATAAGGTGTGTCAGTGCCAGGACCAGAAGGCCTGTCACTGCCAGGACCAGAAGGTCTGTCAGTACCAGGACCATAAGGTCTGTCAGTGCCAGGACCATAAGGTCTGTCAGTGCCAGGACCATAAGGTCTGTCAGTGCCAGGACCATAAGGTCTGTCAGTGCCAGGACCATAAGGTCTGTCAGTGCCAGGACCATAAGGTCTGTCAGTGCCTACACCTTCAGGTATGTCAGTGCCAGGACCATAAGGTCTGTCAGTGCCAGGACCATAAGGTCTGTCAGTGCCAGGACCATAAGGTCTGTCAGTGCCTACACCTTCAGGTATGTCAGTGCCAGGACCATAAGGTCTGTCAGTGCCAGGACCATAAGGTCTGTCAGTGCCAGGACCATAGGGTCTGTCAGTGCCAGGACCTGAAGGTCTGTCAGTGCCTTCACCTTCAGGTCTGTCAGTGCCAGGACCATAAGGTCTATCAGTGCCTGGACCATAAGGTCTGTCAGAGCCAGGACCATAGGGTCTGTCAGTGCCAGGACCAGAAGGTCTGTTAGTGCCTTCACCTTCAGGTCTTTCAGTGCCAGGACCATAAGGTCTGTCAGTGCCAGGACCAGAAGGTCTGTCAGTGCCAGGCCCATAAGGTCTGTCAGTGACAGGCCCATAAGGTCTGTCAGTGCCAGGCCCAAAGGGTCTGTCAGTGCCTACGCTTTCAGGTCTGTCAGTGCCAGGTCCATAAGGTCTGTCAGTGCCAGGACCATAGGGTCTGTCAGTGCCAGGTCCATAGGGTCTGTCAGTGCCTACACCTTCAGGTCTGTCAGTGCCAGGTCCATAAGGTCTGTCAGTGCCAGGACCATAGGGTCTGTCAGTGCCAGGACCATCGGGTCTGTCAGTGCTAGGACCATAAGGTCTGTCAGTGCCAGGACCATAGGGTCTCGTCAGTGCCAGGACCATAAGGTCTGTCAGTGCCAGGACCATAGGGTCTGTCAGTGCCAGGACCATAAGGTCTGTCAGAGCCAGGACCATAAGGTCTGTCAGTGCCTACACCTTCAGGTCTGTCAGTGCCAGGACCATAGGGTCTGTCAGTGTTAGGGCCATAGGGTCTGTCAGTGCCAGGACCATAGGGTCTGTCAGTGTCAGAACCATAAGGTTTGTCAGTGCCAGGACCATAAGGTCTGTCAGTGCCAGGACCATAAGGTCTGTCAGTGCCAGGACCATAGGGTCTGTCAGTGCCAGAACCATAAGGTCCGTCAGAGCCAGGACCATAGGGTCTGTCAGTGCCAGGACCAGAAGGTCTGTCAGTGCCAGGACCATAGGGTCTGTCAGTGCCAGGACCAGAAGGTCTGTCAGTGCCAGGACCATAAGGTCTGTCAGTGCCAGGACCAGAAGGTCTGTCAGTGCCAGGACCATAAGGTCTGTTGGTGCCAGGACCATAAGGTCTGTCAGTACCAGAACCATAGGGTCTATCAGTGCCAGGACCATAGGGTCTGTCAGTGCCAGGACCATAGGGTCTGTCAGTGCCAGGACCATAGGGTCTGTCAGTGCCAGGACCATAGGGTCTGTCAGTGCCAGAACATAGGGTCTGTCAGTGCCAGGACCAGAAGGTCTGTCAGTGCCAGAACCATAGGGTCTGTCAGTACCAGGACCATAGGGTCTGTCAGTGCCAGGACCATAGGGTCTGTCAGTGCCAGGACCATAAGGTCTGTCAGTGCCAGGACCATAGGGTCTGTCAGTGCCAGGACCAGAAGGTTTGTCAGTGCCAGGACCATAGGGTCTGTCAGTGCCAGGACCAGAAGGTCTGTCAGTGCCAGGACCATAGGGTCTGTCAGTGCCAGGACCATAAGGTCTGTCAATGCCAGGACCAGAAGGTCTGTCAGTGCCAGGACCAGCAGGTCTGTTAGTGCCAGGACCAGAAGGTATGTCAGTGCCAGGACCATAAGGTCTGTCAGTGCCAGGACCAGAAGGTTTGTCAGTGCCAGGACCAGAAGGTCTGTCAGTGCCAGGACCATAAGGTCTGTCAGTGCCAGGACCAGAAGGTCTGTCAGTGCCAGGACCATATGGTCTGTCAGTGCCAGGACCATATGGTCTATCAGTGCCAGGACCATAAGGTCTGTCAGTGTCAGGTCCATAGGGTGTGCCAATGCCTTCACCTTCAGGTCTGTCAGTGCCAGGACCATAAGGTCTATCAGTGCCTGGACCATAAGGTCTGTCAGAGCCAGGACCATAGGGTCTGTCAGTGCCAGGACCAGAAGGTCTGTCAGTGCCAGGACCATAAGGTCTGTCAGAGCCAGGACCATAGGGTCTGTCAGTGCCAGGCCCATAAGGTCTATCAGTGCCTGGACCATAAGGTCTATCAGTGCCAGGACCAGTGGCACCATCGTAAGGCTCATCGCCATAATGCGGAGTGAACTGGCCGCGCGGCGGAGTATCTGTCACTGCCTCGCTCGGCTGCGCCACGTGGTCGGTGGTGGAGACGAGGGCGGGCGTGGTGGTTTCGGGGGCGGCAGTGAGTGGCTCCATGGCCTCCAGGGCTTCCGTCTCGACCTCACTCCCTACCGGCGGGAGGGTCGGCCGTGAAACCCCCGGGGGCATAGTGGCGGAGAGGGACACCGACTCTATCTCTGGTCCGACGACTGGCACAGTGGGTCGTGTCTGATCAGCTGGGGTAGGAAGGGTCGTTCCTGTCTCCCCCGAGGCAACGGTGGATTGATCGCTTTCCGTGACTCCATCAAGAGGGGTGGAGGGGAGGGAGGATACAGGGGAGGGGGAAGGACGCATAGAGGGTACACTAGGAACACCCGGCTGCTCTGTGGGCGGGGTGGCAATTGTAGAGGTGTCGTCAGTGAGTGTGGTGGCGGGTGTAGCTGTGGTGGTGGTAGGAGTGGTGAACGAACTGGTGGTTAGAGCTGGAAGAAAAATACAACGACAACCGTGTCAACATGCGAACCCCGAGGTCAGACTGTTAGGTGATGGTGAAGGGTAAAAACTGTCTCTTCGTTTTCTTTCTCTTTCTCATTAAAACCCTTTCCAACATCCACTTTACACTTGGCCATCATATACATGGCACTGAACCATGGGACCCGGATATTAGAGTGCATTAAGCAACATGCGTCGTGAAGTCAGTAAAAGGGGAAAACGCCACGTTATGTTCATTAATAACCAAACTATTAACAAACGTGTTATGGTCGTTTGCGTCACTACGGTGGGGGGAGGGGGGGGGGTAAGTCGGGGAAAAACGTATGCTCATTAATCTATAATAATTTCTAGATAAACACAGACGCGGCATTTTATATTTCGTCTTTCACACATCTAGATATGACTAATACTTTGTTATCAGTTATTAAGTAGATTATCGGCTAGTGACTATCATTAAAGGTGCTATTGTTTTCTTTCTAAAGTTAATATATACAGTATTAATGTGAGCAGTTAGACATGTGGTTTTACAATGTTAAGTCAACTATTGCAAGCTGATTTATTTCTATACAGTATAAGGTTCTACAAAAAATCGTCCTAACACCACCATCTAGCATGTTTTAATCTTTAAAAATCTGAGTAATCTAAATATTATCGTTCCTATATTTCCTACGTCTCAGGAGCTGGGTAACAGGTGGGAGATTCCACAAAGTCATGTCTTCTTGATCAGAAATTTTATCTAATTTTTCGGGGATATCTGGTCGTATATACACACTCTTGTCAAATGTCCACTCCTACTGGTCAAATTTTGTTGTTGTTTTTATACATATATATACATATTACATCTGCTGAATTATCACTAGTTTTTTTAAGAGACATAGAGTATCTTTACTCAGGTGAGCTACAGGTTTAATATATGGATTCAAAAATCAAAATCATGGATACTTGACAATGCCATTACTGTAAGCTGATGAAACTGAAACTAAAAAAGCAACTTGCCAAAACAATCTATATATATCACATTGCAATTATAGCATAATAACGATCAGCTCTATATTAATATAATGTGTTATGAATCCTCTACGGTACATGTACAATACAATATACGTCTAGCGTCATGCATTTACAGTACTGTTACTTTATTAATCAATATTACTTTTCCATAATACATCACCAGGTTCATGATATAAGATGTTCAGTGTTAATATGTAATTACTGTTGTGTTAGTGTGTAACTGGATGATACAAATCGAACATGAGTAATGGTTTAAAGGGAGGTGAAATTAGTAGGTAGGAATTTATAGAAAACGGGAGGAGGAAATTACAAAGCAGACTGGATCAAAGAAAACAAGGGGGTGGCTAGGGAGAACTTAAGAATAAAAAAAAGGTATCTAAATCTGGGGAGGGGGAGGAAAACATTAAAAATCTATAACAAAAAAAGTAAAACTCAAGTCAAAAAGGACCCACAGCTCAAAGGGAAAGGGAGGGGGAGACTAAATCATCCAAAGCGTAAAAAGGGAGGGAGGTAGGGAGGGAAATGAGACACAGACTTAAAAAAAGGGATAAAGCAGGGAAGGTTAGTCACAACAAAACAAAAATACATTTTGAAAAATACTGGGCCGCTTACATGCTGCACAAAGTGTAAAAGCATTCATCATTCTCAAGCAATACTCATACATGCTAAAAAATTCGATTATGGCCTCACTCCGCACGAAATTGGCAGAGTGACGAAGCGTTTATGTCGGGAAATTTTCGCGGGCGTTCGAAATGTAAAAAAACAAAAAAAAAAAATACAAATATGCTGCGCATTTTTTAAAAGTGGGAAAAACAGTCAACAGCCAGTGCTGTACAGAAGAACTGTACTTAAAAGCTACTTACAATCCAGTGTTGCTCACTGAACAACAACGAACAATTAAAATCAGTCAAGAAAAAGGTCAATGCAAAAAAATGGCCGTGTTACAGAAAGCTTTAGTTAAGGCTTAATGGCTAATACAAGTAGTGGAAATACAGATGAAGCAAGCAACGGCAAGACAGGCACAAAGAAGCATAGAAGCACAAACATCAGATACATATAACTACACATTCACGCATGCGTCATCCGTGTGGGTGTGTATACCAGTAAAGCAAACGACTATGAGGTATACAGCTAGAGCATCCATCCATATCTTGGTCCCTTTGATGTGGATGAACAAACTGAGATTATGAAAAAGGCAAAGATATGGTATGGATGCTCCCACAGATGATTGCTAATGATTGTTTTGGTTATGCAACACAAGCAACGGCATTCGCAAACATTTTTTAAAGACAGGCAGTATGCAAGCTACGTTCTGACAGCACAAACCCAAGAAGCTTCATTTGCCGGCTGCCGATTTAGTGCCAGCAAAGCCCGTGACGTCACGATTTTCATAATCTCTCTCTCTCTCTCTCTCTCTCTCTCTCTCTCTCTCTCTCTCTCTCTCTCTCTCTCTCTCTCTCTCTTTCTCTTTCTCTTTCTCTTTCTCTCTCTCTCTCTCTCTCTCTCTCTCTCTCTCTCTCTCTCTCTCTCTCTGGTTCACACACACACACACACACACACACACACACACACACACACACACACACACACACACACACACACACACACACATATATAACGTGACGTCACGCGAGCCAGGTATGTGATACTCACGCAGGGCAGCTGTTGGTTGCAAGCGCACGCACGCACGCACATGCTGCAGCCTCGAAGCGTTGCATTCATCATCATGCAGGGTTAGCTCCAAGCCGATTGGTGATGCTGGCTTGGTTTAGTTTTCTAATCATTCGAGGATAAGGGTTAATACAGAGAGGTCGCTGCAGTCCAAACCTCTCTCTCTCTCTCTATTACAACGGCCTCTTCCTATCCTACAGCTAATCACAGGGTTACTCCTTCAGGAAGGGGGGGAGGTTATGGTTTCCGAGGATTGGGATGAGGAGGAGGGGTGGGGGGGGGGGGTCAGTTAGTTAGGTTGGTTGACTATCACTATTCGCTAAGGTTTGACACGATGCGGTTAGTTATTCTCTGTAATGAAAAGCTACGCGGGAACCAGCAGGCCGAGCCACACACCATCCGATGCCCAAATACAGCGAGCAGGAGTAGTTGCAGTTAAAGGATTCGTTCACAGGAATTTAAACATATGGCTGATACATGAGCCCTAACGATGACGTCAGCAACCACAACACCCTCATTCGGTGCAGAGAAAGAGCCGGGCGTCGGGAGGAACCATGCCTGGAATTCCCGACGTCCAAGAGCGTCCCCCTTGCCTAGCGGCGGCTCTTACTCACAACAGATCAGGGTGAGATGGTTGACTGAGTGAAAATCGACGCCAGGTCATCCTGGGTCAAACGCTAAACGAGGTCGCGACTTACCTGGTTTGCAGATAAGCTCCTCCTCGTCGCACTCCTCGTCGTTCTGGCAAGGGGGGTCGCAACTCACTACTTCAGAGAGTTCTACATGAAGGAAAACGGGAAGAAACGAACAAAAAACGGTTAGTTAGCAATAGAAAACGAAGGAAGCAACGAAAATGGGAAATCATATGACAAAAAAAAAATATGACGGGATTATTATATCAAACAGAAAAAACTAATTCATAAAAGCAGAGAGAGAAAAAAAAATCAACATGGGGTTATGATTGTTAAAATTCTCACAACCTCATAAACACGAGGTTATTAACTTACAAAGTTGTGGAAGAAGCGGCGGCACCAGCAACACCGGGTGATGACGAAGGAGAAGAAAGTTGTAAGAAAAGAGAAAAAAAAAAATGTTATATCAGAAAAAGACAGCCATTTGTAAGGTCTTTCTTTGAGTGAAAGTGCGTTAGATCATGAAAAATATTTACAAATGATTAATGCATTACTGAAATCTATTACGAAGACTGTTATGATCTGAATGTTAGTCCATTAATGACTGCATAAAATCAGGGTTATGATATTGATAACTGAGATTTAAGAAAATTGAGTTATTGATTATAAATCCATTTACCAAAAATATATAACTGAAAAGGCGAAAATAATGTTGCTATGGAAATAAAGATCCAAATACCATTAAGAAATATCAACAATCACACATCTATAAATAACTGGAAAGATAAAGAGTTAGAAAAAAAAAATGAAAACAAGGAGAACCAAAACTTTAAAAATTAGAATGAAAATCAACAATGATCGATACTTCCGAAAAGTCTCACACAGAGAGATCGTCCGAACACACACGGAAACACACACACAGACGAAAGGAATAAAACAGACAGAGGGACAAGAGACGGACCGACTACCTTCAGTCTTTTGGACAGACATGCAACTAGGAAGACAGACAGACAGACAGAGGATGTCAATGGTACTTACGTGGCTTGCAGGTGCAACCGTCACAAGACAAGTGTGCGGGGCAGTCGTTGTTGGACTGGCATGTACATTCTGTAATGGACAATAGTTAATTCCGTCATGCGCGTTTTGATTTAGTATATATACGTATTGATTTATCTGTTTATTTATGTTTTTTCGTATTTTTTTATATTATTTGTTATCAAATTATTATTTTATTTTTGGGGGCTTAAGTGCCGAGGCAACTAAATTCGAATGTGTCAACATTTCAAATCGTCTTTTTAAAAATATCTGAAATAAAACGAAAAGTGAAAATACATCACCTGATATCAATCCTGAACAACAATAGTAACTCTAAAAGGAGGAAGTGAAGAGATACAAAATAATAAAAGGGGAGGAAAGTCAGTCAGAGTGACATCAAGGGGCTTAAGTCAAGTCAGTTAATAAGCTGTCAAAGTATTAAGCTTTACTTCTGCGGACTGCTGGGTATAAGGGTGCGTGAAGATCGTCAGATTCTACAACGCTACTAATAACGTAATGGCGGCTGTTTGGGGAATGGGAGGTAAGTTGTGACGTAAGCTGACTGTACAGTCTTGTGTACATTGCATTTTGCTCTGTATTCACAAGTGTGTGTAACTATTCCGGAATGGGAGTGTAGATTGTGAGAATGAGCTGATGTGTGTATAGTTATTCAATTGTGAATTTCCCCAGTGACTCTAAAACTTTATTTCCAACTATAATGAAAATAAATCCCAAAATCTATCAGGTGCAACTGCCTTTTCAATTCCGTTGTGTGTTGTGGTGGTGTAAGCGCCGGTGGCACTGTTACCTGTGGGCGTTTTGGGCGTTGTGGAGGGCGTGCACCGTATTTTGGGGTCGCCCGTGTAGCCCTGGGGGCACGAGCAGCGTGGGCGGTGCAGCAGTGGGCGGCAGTCGGCGCCCAGACCGCACGCCTCCGTCATGATGCAAGGGTTCATACAGTGCCCCGAGAAGCAAGCCTCGTTCCACGGGCAGTCCGCGTCTCGTCGGCACTCGAAGTCTGTTCGGCACAAGCGTCAAGCCATCTCAAGTCAGGGGTCCTCTGTCCTTCCTTCAAGCCTCTCTTACGACACTCTCTCACGACAGAATTAAAACTGTCATGGATTCTAACTGACTGTTTATTTACATATCTCCATCAAAATCATGAATCCTTAACTATCATTATCTGTAGTCGCAGAGAGAGGACTTGAAAGTTTGAAACGTCAGGCTGTTAAGCAACTTCCGTTCTCGCGAAAGGACAGAGGTTTGCGTCCTACTGTGTTAATTCTAGGTTGCCTATGGGCGTCGTCTAGAGCCACCTGCGAATGCTAACGAATCACAGAGTTATGATATCGAGCGAACAAATACCAAAGAACAAAAATCCACGGCAAAAGCCAAAATTTTTGGGGAAATTTTGACCCCTCACAAATGCTACAACTGCCCACCAACTGCTCGAGATCGAAGACTCGTTCCCTGTGATTCGCAATTCGCAGAGGGTTTTAATCCCCAATAATTTTCCCTTTTTAAAAAAAAAAAAAAAAAACTATTTCTAAAAGCTTAAAAAGGGGTCCCAAAGAAAAAAGGGAAAACAAATCATTTACAAACAAAATCATGGGAATTGCTCCAAACGACTTTCCACAGGGGAAAAAAAAAAGGGAACAAAAGAGAAAAAATGGGTCAAGAACCTGCTTGAGAGAACCGGCATGCACACCACAGAAAAAAAACACGGGGAAAAGAGCAAAGGCCCAAATTAATTCTGGGGGATTCATCGTTCAAGATCTTACCGGGAGATGCAAGGATTTTAGCTAAAAGGGTTTAGATCCGAAGTTAGATTAGAGATTTCGGGTTTAAAGTAGGGAAGGGGACGGGATATTTTTTCCCCTGGGTTTCATTATGGGGAATATAAATTTTATGAATATAATATATATATAAATAATAAATATATAAAATTATAAATAATAATATATAATAAATATTTATAATATTAATTTTAAAAATAATAATAATAAAATTATAATATATATAAATAATAATATATTTTTAATATATAAATAATATATTATTTAATATTTTAAAATAATTTATTATTTAATTTTTATTTAAAATAAAAAATAATTAAAATTTATTTTAAAAAAATTTAAATTATTAATTATTTAATAAAAACAAAACTTTCCAAAATAATAAAACCCAAAATTTTAAAACATTTAATACAACCCAAATTTACTTCCCTCAACAAAATTCATTCCTCATCTTCCCAAAAAAAATTAAAAACAAATACAAAAATAAATAAAATAATAAACTACTACTAATAATCAACTTTTTACAACAAAACATAATACAACATAATCAAAAATTACTCAACTTCCCTCTCTCCTAAACAACCCTCCTTACTTCTACTAAACCCAAATTCTTCAACAAAACCTCTCCTCATCCTTCAACCCCCCCCAAAATTCTTACTAAAAAAAAAATAAAAAAAAAACAAAAAAAAATAATTAAAAAATAAAAAATTTAATATTTTTTTATTTTTTTAATTATTTTATTATTAAAATTAATATTATATTTAAAAATAAAATTTTAATAAAAAAAAAAATAATTTTTTTTTCTCCTTTTAAAAACAAATTTTAATAAAAACTAAAAATAAAAAATACAAAAAAATTAAAAAATACCATTACCCAGAAAACAGTATAAACGAAAAGAAAAACAAACAATAACATAAAACCACCATAATAGGCATAAAGAAGTACCACAAACGTATTCCCATTCGAAAAAAAAAATATTTACACAAATAAGATCTGAAGTGAAGAAAAAGGAAATTAAAAGGAAGGCATAATAAGAAAGAAAGAAAAAAAATCACCTCTTTGATAAGTTGAAGTGGAATCTTTAAACCAACATGAGGAATTATGAATAGTCTAACATCATACACATCCTCCTACCTTCCTGTACCCTCCCTCCCTCCGTTTCCCTCCCTCAATCTCCTATATTTACCCAATCCTTCCCATCTACCTTTCCCCCTCCCCCCTGCCCTTCCTTCCCTCCCCGCCAACCCTTATTTTCTCCTCTCCCATTCTGTTATCTTCCCCTCCCTTTCCTCCCCTCCCTTCCCACTCTCTGTACCCGTTGCCCTCCCTTTCCTCCCTTCCCTTCCCTTCCCTTCCCTCCTTTCCCTCCCTTCCCTCCCTTTGACTTCATTCCAGGCTACCGCACTCACCTGCAACACACGTAGCCCTCTGGTTCTGCACTTTGCAATCTTCCTTAGCACTGCACGGGTTGCGAGCCACACAGGGATTGAGACACTTCTCGTTGATGCATGCCTGGCTGGTCGGGCACTCGGAGTCATCTCTGCAGCCGATTGCTACTCGTTGCAAGAAGGAAGAAGGAAAAGGGAGAATGTTTTAGATCTGGTCGGTGGCGTGCGAGGTGAGGAGGGGGGACTTCGATAAAAGCAAGATGAGTGTTAATTTCCTCTCTTATTATTTTATTGTTATCATTATTATTATCATTTGTCTCTTTCTTCCTTTCTTTATCTATTTATTTAGAAATGATAGGTGAATATACGAATATAAAGATAGTAGAGGAAATATATGCCACTCTCGAATTAAATTCGGGTTTCAATCATCTTGCTTCTATATCTGAGTTGCAGTCTATCTCAAGCAGAGCAATAACTAAAATAAAAAAAAATATATATCCATATATACATATACATCTTTTAAAGAGAAAGCAAATATCTATAAACAACATGAAAGGGGGGACAATTTTGTTTTCCAGCCGCCGTTTATATTGTCGCTCCTTTTCAATGGGAACGACTGAACAAATCCTGAATTCTGGGGGGAATGAACATCCTGAGACCAATCAATTAAATGCACACAAAAAATATGAGTTAATAATTGGTAAGTAGATATTCCGTCAATTAATATTTTTTGGTAAATTCATTATTCAGTCTATAAGTAAATTGTTAATGAGCTATCAGTAATTTTTCGTCAGGGATGTGAATATATAATCTATGTTATTTGTTGTTTGATGCATGTTGCAAATTAATAAATGTTATGTATTTCTTTCCTGAAATGGAACGGGTATATTTCTCTTTATGTATATTTCAGTTTGCCCTGTAAGAGACACAAATGGTTAATAACAAAACAAAACAAAAACAAAATGCACAAGACACAAACAAAATGCACAAACACAATGCAGTTAATGCAAGCACACAATGCAACATCCACAACTGCATGCTGGGCGATCAGTAAAACGAACAAACAAACGCATGCAAAAGAAAAACAAAAAAAACTCGCATGTGTTAATGGGAATTTCACAAGATTTTTTTTTTTTTTTTGTAGTTATTGTTATTAAGTGGTACACATTAAAGCACACAGGACGCACAATACAGTGGTTAAGAACATATAATAATATAAAAAAAAAAACAGTTCAGGCGTGTTTCATACGTGTTAGAGCACAACCAAGGCATTACTTCTCAGATTTCCGAGACAACAAGCCTAAAGACTTTTCCTTGCGTGGGTGAAGCACTTTCCATCCTTCACTTGGGTTAATAAAGCATTTCAGACAAAAAGCGCAGCATATTCATGAGAAAAAAAAACATAATGGCTAATATTAGAGAGCAAGGACAGATTACATTAAGGTTAGGACAACAGTACACCAAGCACTTTCGAATTGAAGAGTGGGAAGCACCGTTCTTATTTTTAGTGCAGTTTCCCCTATCGTCCGAGGCCAAGGAAAACGAGTTAGAAGAAAATGGGTAGAAGAAAACGTCCGTGGAAGCAGGACAGACTCAGAAGGCCGATAGAACCACACAAGTAATACCACACGCGCACACAACACCATATAATACAGGGTAAAGTGTTCATTTATAAAAGGGATTGTATAGGAATCTTTATAAGTGTTATTTTGGGAGGATACGGAGGGGAGGGGAGGGGAGGGGAGCGTAGGGAGAGGGGGTGAACAAGCGAAAAATTTTGTTCAATAAATGCACCGACAATGGCGGACCAACAGTTATTTCGTGGAACTTGATTTTTAAAAAAGGGGAAACAAAAATCTGTAAGGAATTCAGAACAGAATCCTCGGAAATAAACTGATTATGTATGGTTCACAGTGACTCCGCCATTGTATATATGACCAATCGAACAATGTGTTCCAAGGGATTACAAATAACTACAGATTTCCAAAAAGCTTCTGAAGGGAGGAAGAACGGACAGCTTTCTAAACCAGCATCTTGAGCCTATAAATATTGGGAGTTAACACCATGATAAATAGAAAAAAGGAGGATGTTATTGCCAGAACGGCTTTTATTAGTTTTCACTATATCCCGCCATTTCTTTTCCGTTTTAGTAAGATTCGAGATGCTGGTCGAGAATTCGTCACCGGGAGAAAACGATTCCCGCCGACCCGGAAGCGGGCGTAAGCTAAAATAAGTAACAAAAACAGCAACAACAACACAAAAGGGGTTGTCTGCTTGTTTCCTTCTCATATATTGGGAGAGAAAATGAGTATTACCTTCGGGGCATCGGGAGCCTAGCGCTGGCCCCGTGGGACACTGACATGTTAGTCTATTACTGATCACCTGACACGTGAACCCACTACCACATGGACTAGACATCTTGCACGGGTCTGTGCACTTATTCTGGAGGCACGCAAGGTTCCTTGGGCACTCGACGCTGCTGGTGCACGTCTTGGGCCCGGGCGCCAGGGTCTTGGGCACCGAGGAACTCGGGGTGGTGGGGGGGGCGGGTTCCAGGGGACCGGGAGTGGCGGGTGTTTTGGGGGTGAAGCGGAAGGGGGGGTTGGTGTGCGGGGTGTCTGTTTGTGTGGGGGGGCGGGGGCTCGTCTTGGGGAACAAGGGTCTTTTGATGGTTATTCTAGGCCGCTTTGTAGTCGGTGTAATGGGGCGAGACCTAGGTGTTGTGGGAGGCCGGTGTATGGTGTTGTCCTCTGTGACCGGAGGAGTTCTTGGCGTTGTTACACGCGTCGGTGTGGGCGTGGTGTGTGTCGGCGTCTCCTCGGGAACTGCTGGCGTGAAAGGGAGCTCCTTTGGAGGCGTTGTGAAGAAGGGGGGAGGTCGCCTGGTCGTGACTTCGACACCAAAGGGAGGTGGAGGTCGGGGCGTGTTGATTTTGGGTGGCCGTCGAGTAGGACCTTTAACCGGCCTCCGTGTGGTTTTGTGAGAGGAAGGGACGAGGGGTGTGACAGAAGGTTCCCGAGGCGTGGCTGGTGTGACAGAAAGTGTAACGCCGGGAGTGACAGAGGAAAAGGTTGTGGAAAATCCGAAAGGTGTTTGTGGACGATCGGTCGCATCGGGTTTGTCTGTGAAGAAGCCGACTGTGTGAGTGGGCTCTTTGGGACTGAGGGTTTTGCCGATGTCAGCAGTGGGTGTGGTAGTGGGTTCTGTGGTCTTTGAAGTGTCGTGACAATTAATCTTTACTTCGTTTTGAGTGCCAATACTGATGGAACAGTCACGTGTCCCACAGGCGACCAGGCAGGGGTTTGTGCATTGTCCTTGGAGGCATATATGTTTTGTGGTGCCGCAGTCAGCGTCACTGCGGCACGACGTCCGGGTGGTGGTGGATGGGGTGGAGGGGGAGGTTGTATCGGTGTCTGTTGCAAAATATGGAAATGAAATAAGAGAGTGGTAATAAAAAAAACTGAAGAGCCATTAATGTTTCATGATGACATGTTCTGGCACAGTATAAAATGAAGAGCTAAGGTCCCTTGTCAGTCCTTGTCTAAGAGATTATCTGTGGATTTTTACTTACTGAGAGTTGAGGGTCTTTGTTGTTGCGTATTATGTATCTATTCTGAATGTTCATATTGGAGATAAAAGACTGTAAATCGAACTTGCAGTGTTAATTAGATAAGTTGACTTGCAAGTGAACATTCTCTTGATTAATTCAAACAATTGGAAATATTAGCAAACAAGACTGGTACGTGAGTATATATTCATTAGTCTACTCTGTCAGACATTAGTCGACGTGGCTGACTAACACAAGAACTACGTGCCACTATCTCTCCATCACCGTTCAGTCGGGTTAATACAATATTAGCATCATGGCCGCGAACACTGGGCGAAGTGTTTACCTTTAACGCATCCAAACTCAGGGTCAACGGTAAAGCCGGGTGGGCAGAATTTACAGAGTGGCTTGTGGTCCTCCACGTAGCATGGCGTGTCGCCGGGGCAGACGTGCGAGGCGCAGGGGTCCACGCATTGGTAGGACACGCACGCCTCCGTGGGGCCGCATCCCTCGTCACGGAGACAGATGGTGACCGAGGGGTTGCAGTCCTTCACGCAGATGCACACGGGCTGGTGGTTGAGCACATCACACTGCTTGGAGGGCGGGCAGGGCTGGCCTACCGAGCACGGGTTCACACACTTGTTGTTGACGCACGCCAGGTTGCTCGCGCACTCGTCGTTCGCCCGGCACTCTATGGGCCCTGTCGCACAGACAAACTCGCCCACTGAATTTACGACAAAGCCATGTTTACATATGCAAGTGGGCTCGTGCTTCCTGACTTCACACATCTTATTGGCTTCACACAACGACCCTCCGCGGACGCAGGGGTCATAGCACTGAGACTGGGCTCGATCGCAAGCCTGACTGTCGGGACATTCAGAGTCGCCCCGACAGCCAGTGGTTATGGGGGGGTCCTTGGGGCTAACATCACAGGTGGGGTCGGGCCTGCAGGCCACCTTGGGGCGGCCTACATAGCACTGCGGGCAAGAACACTGCGCCGCGTGTGCCACGGTCTGGCAGAGTGCGCGCTCGCCGCACGCCCCCCGCACTGTGCAGGGGTCCTTACACTGTCCACTTATACATGCCTGAGTGGGCGGGCAGTCTGTGTCAAGCGTGCACTGAGTATCTAGTGTGAGAGAGGGAAGGGCGGGTGAGCATGCACACACGCGGTGGAGGCCCGGGAGCCGCGGCTCGGCCGAGGCCGGGTTGCTCCGGCTCGGCCTCCGGACCTCCACCGCCTCAGAGTTACAGACAAATGCAAGTGAGCTGCTGTTACATGGTTACACTTGTTATATATATACTTTCTGTGTGCACTCTGTGTATCTCGTTAATGCGGCCTAACATGTAATCATTACTTACAGCTGTATATATCACCTTCAACCTGAACATGAGAACCGGTCTAACACCCGTGTGCACACACCGGGATTATTTGTATAAACTAACAACATTGATCTCTTCTGTCTTTTATGTTTTTGGGTTTTAATAACACATATATGCGGCAACTAATTTCCGGACAACACACATGCTACTTTGCGGTTAGGCTGCAAAATTAGGGGTAGTGTTCTTAGGTGTCTCGAGTTGGTAGAGGAAAACAATTTTTTGGGTGGGAGTAGGGGTTAGGCGGACCATCACAACACGGGGACACAAAAAACGGGGTAGAAATCAGTAGTAGGTAGTAACAGTAGTGACAGTAGTAGTAGTAGTAGTAGTAATGGTAAGTTAGGGACGAGGACACAAAAAGGCAGATGTTCAACAGGTGTCTGAGTGAGTGAGAAAAGGTGTTTGACTGCCTCACAGGATGACTCAGGGACGCCCCTCTCTTCCTGTGTCTCGGCGCGAAGGATCCGAAGAGTGTGAAATCAGGGAGCACTCACAGGAAGGGGGAGGGAGGGGGATGGAAAATATAAAATAAAGGAGAGGAAATGGGAAATGGGCGACATATTCAGCGATGCGAATCCTTAAAGAAAACGGGACTTTTCAATATTTTGTTTTCTTCTTTTTTCTCTCCTCCTCATTTCCATCCATCGTAAAGTTGACTGTAAAAAGACTCTTACTCTCTCTGTCTTTTTCACTCATTTTTTTTTTCACTCTCTCTCTCGATGGAACTAGAAAATAATCCTCTATTTTCTCTTTTCTGAAAAAAGAATCATCCTTCCTAACTCTACAGGAGAGGAAGACAGGATGTTGCACTCCCATCGCTGATCAATGTCGCTCGCAAGAAAAAAAAAGAAAAAGAAAGGGGTATTTTAAGGGGAGGGTGGATGGGGGAGCAAAAAGAAAATGAAAACAAAAGAAGATTGGCTTTAAGATTGGACTTTTTTTTTCTATATATCATTTTTTTTTTTTTTTTTTTTTTTTTTTTTTTTTTTTTTTTTTGCAACCTCTACTTTGAATGCACTACTGATGTCCGCTTTTAAGAAAGATATCGAAGCATTTATTAGCCAAAATTGGAGGAGCAGAAAATATAGCTTTAACCTTTTATGATTATTAATACTGTTTTATTTATTATTGTTATCTTATTTTTTTGCTTTAAGGAAATAAAAAAGAAAGGATTTGAAAGAACTTCAGTAAAAAAAAAAAAAAAAAAAAAAAAAGCTAGAATGCATAATAAAAATAAATCTTATTTCTCATGCTTCGATTTCTTCAGCAGTTCCTAAATACTTATATTTATGAACCAATCAAATTCACCCAAAAACAGTAAACTTTGGTTATTAGGGCCAATGTCTGGATAAATAAATTGATTTAAAGATGCGATAATGACTGGGGTATTAATGATAACGATAGTGATAATATTAACAGTAATAATGATGATGATAATCATGATGATAATAATAAAAATGATATTGATGATGGTGATAATCATGATGATGATTATGAAATGACAATGATGATGAATACAATATGAAATACAAAATGATGGGCAAAGAAACGCCAATAGATAAATAAATAAACAAATGACACTAACGACATTTATAACACTGGCCTTAACAACACGCAAGCAACTGCCGACTTTCTAACCAATCAACTCCAATCAACCCAAATCAAGTCTACAGCATCAACCTCCAATCCCCAATCAACGCAACCAAGGCACAGTACTCACCAGGGACGCACTTGTCGTAGGGGTTTCCGTTCCACCCACGGCGGCAACGGCACTCGTAGCTTCCGTCGCGGTCGATGAGGCAGGAGGCCGCGGTTCCGCACCCCGTCTGGCGGCAGTCTCCCGTGCCTGTTGGGCCGAGGGCAAAGGGGGGTGAGTGAGGGGGGGGGGGGGTCTTACTGATGCGTCTGTATGTCTGGGCGAATTACATGAGAGAGGGGCGTAGCGCATGCTGGGGAAGTGATAGCGAGGGGCAGCTACATCCTGGAGATTTTAAGTTTCACTTCTGACTGTTAGATTATTTCATGTGGACCTCTACTGCACATAAGAGAAACAACAAACACCTTTCAGATGCATCCACAGATGAAACGCGTTTGTTGTTTCTTATTCATGTCTGGCGGCAGTACTTACATTTGTCGAGGGGGTCGCCGTTGGGCAGGCTGGTGGGGCAGTAGCACTCGGCCTTCGTCTGGCTGACGATGCGGCAAAGGGCGTTCTGGCCGCACGAGATGAGGGCGCACGGATCCACCTGCTCTAACGGGCACAGGCAGCCGTTGCGGTAGGGGTCTCCCTGGCAGCCGTTGTTGCACTCGCACATGAAGCTACCGACGGTGTTGATGCACTGCGCGTTGTTGGCGCACGGGTTGTTGAGGCATTCGTTGATTTCCTTCTTGCACTCGATCTGCGGGTTGCCGTAGAAGTTGGGCGGGCACGAGCACTCCACGTTGTGGCTGTCCACTCTGCAGCGCGCGTTGGTGCCGCACGTATCCTGCAGGCAAGGGTTCTTGCACTCCTGGTTGAGGCACACCTGCTCAGAGTCGCAGTCGGTGTCCTTGAGGCACTCGTACTCCTCGCAGCCCTTGACGGGGTCGCCCTGGTAGCCGCTGTTGCAGAAGCACAGCGGCCGGTGGTTCGACACTCGGCAGTAGGTGTTGTCCCCACAGGCGTCGTCGCACGGGTCCTGGCACTCGTTGTTGACACAGCCCTGCGTGAGCGGGCAGTCGCTGTTGGCGCGGCACCCAGTCACACAAACGCCAGAGCGGCACAGGAAGCCCTGGGCGCACTCCTGGTCTTCGGCGCACTGGGCGCGGCAGTGGCCGTCGCTGCACGTCTCGCCGCAGTTGCACTGGTCTGAGGACGAGCACTGCTTGGTGCAGTAGCCGGATTGGCAAATCCCGCGGAAGGCGCAGTCGGTGTTGGAGGAGCAGGCGCGCGGGGGTGTAGTGCATGCGATGAAGGGGTCGCCCACGGCGGTTGGAGGGCAGCTACACTGAGCGCGATGACTGACGACCTGGCACTGGGCACAGGTGCCGCAGGCGGTGGCGCCCTGGCACGGGTCTCGGCATTGACGATTGATGCACGACTGCTCCGAGGGGCAGGACGAGTCGGAGCGGCAGCCGAGGATGCACAGGCGTCCCTCGCAGATGTTGCCGGTGCCGCATTGGCTGTCGGAGCTGCAGATCTCCTTGCAGACGCCGCCCACGCAGCGCTCGTTGTTGAAGCATTCCTGGTCGCTCTTGCAGAGGGGACGGCACGTGCCGAAGAAGCAGGTCATGCCGCTCGGACAGCCGCTGTCACCACTGCACGCCGTGACCGGCAGCCGGCAGTTAACGTAGGGGTCGCCTACCAGGTTGTCCGGGCACGCGCACTTGACTCGGTGGCCCTCGACGGCGCAGCGCGCGTTGCCTCCGCAGGCGGTGGGCGACGCGCACGGGTCGATGCACTTGTTGTTGACGCATGCCTGTGTGGACGGGCACTGTGTGTCGGCGCGGCAGCCGGCGACGCAAATGAGGTTACGGCAGAGGTCGCCAGAGCTGCAGTCGTCGTCGCGGCGGCACGTGGGGCGGCACACGGTGCTGACGCAGCGCTCGTTGTCCAGGCAGCTGGTGTCGGAGGAGCAGATGGCCAGGCAGCTGCCCGCCGTGCACACGAACCCGGAGGCGCAGTCGGAGTTGATGGCGCAGGTGCTGGGCTCGCGGACGCAGGCCACGTTGGGCGTCGGGTTGGGGATGAAGCCGTCGGGGCACGAGCACTGCGCGCGGTGGTTCACGACGGAGCAGAGCGCGTTGGCGCCACACACGGCCGACGAGCCGCAGGGGTCCGTGCAGCGGTTGTTCAGGCACGCCTCGCTTGCCATGCAGTCCTCGTTGGCGCGGCAGCCGATCATGCACAGGTTGTTCAGGCAGATGTGACCCAGGAAGCAGTCGTTGTCCAGGCGGCAGGTCACTGTTCATGAGAGGGGTGGGGTCCAGTTAAAATATAGCAACTCTTTCAACGAATATGTGTATAAGTATATTAATGTCTATGTATATGTGCATGTGAAGTCCATGTAGACGTACTTGTTTATGTATATACATTGTGTGTATATGTATATTTATATGTATATATATATATATATATATATATATTATGTGTGTGTGTGTGTGTGTATATATATGTATGTATATATGTATGTATGTATATATACATACATATATATACATATATACATACATATATATGTACATATATACATACATATACATATATACACACATATATATACATACACAAACACGTGTGTGTGTGCGTGTATGATTCTGTGAGTGAGTGAATGAGTGAGTAGTGTTTGCGTTCATGTCCAATGAATTATCCCCAGAAATAGCCGCTCGCTACTCACGTATGCAGGATCCGGTGACGCACTTCTCGTTGAGCGCGCACTCACTGTCGCCGGCGCAGGCGGGGGCGCACACGCCGGCCTTGCACAGGAACCCGGCGGGGCAGTCGTTGGTCCTCTGGCAGGTGGTGGGCACCCTGTAGCACTCGGTCTCCGCGTTGCCAGTGAATCCGGGCGGGCACGAGCACTGGCGCCGGTGGTTGACCATCGTGCAGGCGGAGTTGAGGCCGCATGCGTCGTCCTCGTCGCACAAGTCGCTGCACTGGCCCCGCACGCACGCCTCCGTCAGGCCGCACTCCTGGTCACTCTGGCACGGCGCTGTCGGGGAAGAACGGATGGGTCACACTCGGGATTCGCTAAAGTGTTGCTAGAATACAGAGGTCAATAGTACATACTCTTTATCTGTCAAACAGCAAAGGATCGAAGGAGAGAAAAGTTTCCCCAGATGCCTGTTGTGCAACTCACGTCTGCAGCGGCCTCCGTCGCAGATGGTCTGCGGCGGGCACTCGGTGTTGCGGCTGCAGGATGCCTGGTAGGGGCGGCACCCGGTGACGCGGTCGTTGGGGTCGCCCACGTAGCTGGTCTTGCAGGTGCACACGGCGCGGTGGTTGACGGCGCCGCACTCGGCGTTCGGGCCGCACTCCGCGCGTTCGCACACATCCTTGCACTTGGGCACGTTGTCCTCCTCCCCGCAGAAGGCGGAGTCGGGGCAGTCGCCGTTCACCAGGCAGATGACGGGAGGCTGGCAGCCTTCAGAGTAGGCGTCGCCCACGGTACCAGGCGGGCAGAGGCATTTGTAGCTGCCGGGAACGTTGTGGCACTTGGCTCCTGCGCCGCACGGGCTGCTCCTGCAGAAGTCGATAGGCTGGCATCCCCTGAGGGGGTCGCCCTGGAACCCGTCGCGGCAGAAGCAGACCGCCTTGTGGCCCTCGGAGAGACAGAGGGCGTTCTCACCGCACTGGTTGTTCACACGACAGGCAACTGCACACGTGGCAAGCAGAAAATCATTAGAATCACTAATCAACTTCATGAAAATATCAATCCTTTAACTGCTTAGTTGATAGACATCAGACGAGAATGATTTTTTATACAGACATGGAAAGACGCACCAGACGCAACAGAAAAACGAAAACGGTACTCACTCTTGCACATGTAGTTGTCGCAGCGCTGGTTCTGCGCGCACTGCTCGTCCACCTCGCACTCGATCTTCTGGCAGCCCTGGCGCTCGTCCGTGGCGTCGCCGAAGTAGCCCTGCGGAGGGAAACGTGTATAAGTATGTATAAATAGCTGGCCACGTGGAAGCGTTCATATAGAGCCTTTACAACGTGGGCACTGAGTTCTCTTTTGTCCAGTTATCTATCTCTTTATTTATTTAGTTTGCAACCTTGTTTCCTTCTTTAAAGTTTTTAACCTTGTGTTAGGAAATGAATGAGAGAGAGGGAGAGAGAGCAGAATGGTATGGCTTTTAACCGCATGTCCACACTGTATGGAAGAGCGCTTACCTGCGGGCACTGGCACACGGCCTGGTGGTTGATTGCCACGCACTCGGCGCTGCGTCCGCAGAGCGTGAGTCCGTCGCACACCTCGCGGCACTCAGCTTGGCCCACAAGGTTCGTGCGGCACTGCTCGTCGGCACTGCAGTCGGCGTTCTGGCGGCACTTGACTTCTGGTACGCAGATGTTGTTCTGGCACACTTGCAAATCGGGGCAGTCGTTGTTGGACCTGCACTTGGGCACGCAGGCGCCCTCGATGCACACCTGGTCGCTGATGCACTCACGGTTGCTGGTACAACGGGCTGTGGGAAGAGGGGGGATATGGTCAGACTAGAGCTCAAATTATGATTATTTATCTTATCCTTTTCTTATTGTTATGGTCATGATATTCGCCACAGGCAAAAATAAATGTTTTATGGTTTATCGATCTTTTCATAGATTGAAATATAAAGGACATGGAACTTACGCAGGCAGACGCCGCCATTGCACTGCTCGCCGGAGGGGCAATCCGTCTCCACCTGGCAATAAGTGATGTCCGTGCAGCCGAGAGTGGCATCGCCAGTGAAGCCTGGCTTGCAGAAGCACTGGTGCAGGTGAGCGCGGGCGACGCACTCGGAATTCTTGCCGCACACGCCGGGGATGGAACACGGGTTCACGCACTTGTTGTTTACGCATGACTTGTCAGCCGAGCACTCGTTGTGGCCGAGGCACTCGAGGGCGACGCAGCTGTTCAAGGGGTCGCCGGTAGTGCGGGGAGGGCAAGAGCAGACGGCCTTGTGGTTGACCGTCTGGCACTGCGCGCCGATGCCGCAAGCACCCGGGATCTCGCACGGGTTGCGGCACTTGAGTTGGAAGCAGGCGGCGGCATCTGGGCACTCGCTGTCGTCGAGGCAGTCTCCGGGGTTGCGGCAGCCCGTTACTACGGGGTCGCCCACCTGGCCCTCCGGACACACACACGAGTAACTGCCAAGGGCGTTGCGGCACAGGCCAGTGCGGTGACACGGGGTGTCACGGCATTCGTCCACATCCACGCAGCCTCCAGAGGAGTCCGTCTGGAAGCCTCGCTCACAGTAGCAAACGGCAGCGTGGTCCACCGCCTGGCATCGTCCAAAGCCACAGTTCACACTGTCACACGGATCTGCAGAGACAGGAAAAGAAATAACGAATGAGCAATCTTATGAAAACCTTAATAATAAACAATAAAAAATACGAGTCACATACTAATACACAAATAAAAAAGGGTACTTACTGATACACTTATAGCTGAGGAGATCACATAGTTTGTTTGAAGCACAGTCATCGTTGACAATGCAGTCTCCCTTGACACAGCCGAAGGAGAGGTCATTAGGGTCGCCGAAGTGGCCGGCCTCGCACTCGCACACTGGCTTGCGGTTGACCACCTTGCAGCGGGCGTTGGAGCCGCACACAGCCGATGCGCAGGGCGCCACACACTTGAAGACACCTTCGCCGTTCCTCTCACATGCTTGGTCTCCATTGCACTGGGCGTCGTTAGTGCATTCGTTTGGCTTGGTGCATCCGGGCGCCTGGTAAGGGTCGCCCACGGTGCTGGCGGGACACGTGCATTTGTATGAGCCTGGAACGTTGACACAGGAGGCACTCGGGTGGCATGGCCTATCCTGGCACTCGTCGACGTCGACACAGCCGCTGGGGCCTGGCAGGTATCCCTTGGCGCACATGCACTTCTTGGAAAGGCACACCTCGTTGACCCGACAGTCGCTGTTGCCTCTGCAGCCGCCTACGCATGCACCCTCAATGCACACCTCACCCTGCAGGCAGTTGCCGTCACCAAAGCAAACCTTGTGGCACATTCCCGAGGTGCAGCTCTCACCCTGCGCACACTCCTTGCTTTGCTGGCACACGGGCTTGCACAGGCCGAAATCACACACAGTGCTCGGACCACATTCATTGATGGTGGCACAGGTGACAGGCACACGGACGCATCCTTGTTGTGGTGTTGGTGTTGGAATAAATCCTGAAGGACACTGGCACTGTGCCAAGTGGTTTAGCACACTGCACTGAGCGTTAGGACCACACACGTTCGCTCTAGAGCATGGGTCATCACATTTGTTGTTGACGCAGGCATTTGCTGTAGGACAATCGGTGTTTCCGCGGCATCCAAGGAGACACACGCCAGAAATACATGCCTGGTTGGTGGGACACTGTGAAGATGAGACACAGGGCACCATGCACATGTTGTTGTAGCACCTTTCTCCCTGGGCACATTCACTGTTGTCTCGGCACACCACCTTGCACTGTCCATCCAGGCACACACCTCCTTGGCACTGTGCATCACTGTTGCACGAAGATGTCAGGCGGGTGCAGCCCTTGTCTGGGGTCGGGTTGGGGACGAATCCAGTCGGGCAGGTGCAGATGGGCTTCCTGTTGACGACGTTGCACTGAGCGTTGGGTCCGCAGGCTCGGTCGCAGGGAGAGGCGCAGCGGCCATTGATGCACACGCTGTCCAGTTGGCAGTCATCATTTCCGTTGGGACACATGCCCTCGGGGTGGCAACCGGTTGTGTACGGATCGCCGACCATTCCGACAGGGCAGGAGCACTGGTAGTTCCCTCCGACGGGTGAGCAGGTGGCAGAGGCGTGGCATGGATTAGGGTCGCACAGGTTCACGGCCACGCACTCGATCTCGGCAGACGGGTTTGGCCTCGAGCCCGGAGGACACTTGCAGTTGTAGCGATGGTTCTCGGCAAGACAGATGGCATTGTCACCGCAAGCATCGTAGCAGACATCGAAGCAAGTAAAGTCCAGTCTGTTGCAAGCCTTGTCTGTTGGGCAGTCTTTGTTTTCGATGCAGCTGACAGAGGAGCAGCCCTTGACAGGGTCATTAGGGGTCGCCTGCAAACAAACCTGGCGGGCACTGGCACTGAGCGGCATGGTTGTTGGCAACGCACACAGCATTGGGCCCACAACGAGTGGTGTCGCACACAGACATACACTTGCGAATATTGCCTCGTGTCTCACACTTCTCAGTCTCCAAGCACTGAGCGTCAGACTGACACTCGTCACGGGGCACTGGACGGCACCCGCTGCGGTCGTTGGGGTTACCTGTAAAGCCTCGGTCGCACTGGCACTGACCACGGTGGTTGACGGCGAAGCAGGAGGAGTGGAGGGGGCAGTTGAAATCCTGGCAGACGCCCACGCACTTGAGGACGCCCAGCTGGTCGGGCCGACACGCATCTGAGGGAGGGCACTGGCGGTCGTCTTGGCAGTCGGGGACATTAGGCTCTGTGGAGATATAGGAGAGATGTTAGATTTGTTACAGTGGTGCAATGTGACTTTGGTAGTGTATCATTGTTTGCATCGAACGAAATCAGTTAACAATACTTACTCTGGCACTGTTTGGTTGAGGGGTTGCGCAGGTAGCCTTCCTCGCAGCGACAGAGTGGGCGTCCAGCCTGACTGTAGCATATCTCGTTCTGACCGCAGGCGTAGGAGAAGCAGGGGTCGACGCAGGCCTTGAGGCCCTGGGCGTCCACTTGGCACACCTGGCCGGGGCTGCAGTCTTTGTCGGTGGTGCACTTGCTCTCGCGGTCCTCGGGCTGGCAGCCTGCAGTCAGGTCGTTAGGGTTGCCCTTATAGCTGTCCTTGCACAAGCAGGCTGATCGATGGGCCTGTGCAACACAGAAGGCGTTGGGGCCGCACTCAACCTTGTTGCAAGCGTCGACGCAAGTACGGCGTCCGCCGCTGGAGAAGCAGATCTCATTATCAGCGCAGAAGAGATCGTTTTGGCATCCTGCAGGTTGGCATCCTTCGCTGAGATTGGTAGGATCGCCCTTGAATCCCAGAAGACACGTGCAGGCACCGTCGGTGCAGACAGCGTTGGGGCCGCACACGACGGTGGCGCAGGGCGAGTCGGGGCAGGCGGCGGGGTTCTCAAGACACGATTCCGAGCCGACGGTCTCCGGCATGCACATCTGGAACGGGTTGCCGGAGAAGCCAGCCTGGCAGCGGCAGTCGAAGCTCCCGGGAGTGTTGAGGCAGACGGCGTTCATGCCGCACGCGGTGCCGATGCACTCGTCTACGTCGACGCACTCCACGTAGGGGTTGCCCTGGTAGCCGACGGGGCAAACGCAGTCGACGCGGTTCACGCCCTGGCGGCACTCGGCGCTGGTGCCGCACCGCGTGGTGGCGCAGTCGGCCTTCTGGTCCTCCTCGGAGGCGCACGAGGCGTACGGGTTCCCGCTGTAGCCGGTGTTGCACACGCACCTGTTGGGCTCGCCGTACTCGCAGTGGGCGTTGGCGCCGCAGCCGGGCGTGCACAGGGGCGGCGTGACCGCTGCGGGAAGAGGCACATGAGAACCAGTAACACAGACATGCGCTTGGCGTGTGTGTGTGTGTGTGTGTGTGTGTGTGTGTGTGTGTGTGTGTGTGTGTGTGTGTGTGGTGTTGTGTGTGTGTCGTGTGTGTGTGTGCACGTGTGGTCGTGTGTGGTGTATGTGTGTGTGTATGTGTGTGTGCACGTGTGTCGTGTGTGTGCACGTGTGTGTGTGCACGGATTGTGTGTGTGTGTGACGGTGTGTGTGTGTGTGCCCGTGGTGTGTGTTGTGCCGTGTGTGTGTGTGCCCGTGTGTGTGCACGTGTGTGTGCACGTGTGTGTGCACGTGTGTGTGTGTGTGTGCACGTGTGTGTGTGTGTGTGCACGTGTGTGTGTCGTGTGTGTGCACGTGTGTGTGTGCACGTGTGTGGTGTGTTGTGTGTGAGTGTGTGTGTGTGTGTGTGTGCACGTGTGTGTGTGTGTGTGTGTGTGCAAGTGTGTGTGTGTGCACGTGTGTGTGTGCTCGTTGTGTGTGTGTGTGTGTGTGTGTGTGTGTGTGTGTGTGTGTGTGTGTGTGTGTGTGTGTGTGTGTGTGTGTGTGTGTGTGTGTGTGTTTAATTTTTTATTTATATATTCCTTCTCTTTTTGTATGCATAATCATCCCAACCCCGCAAGCAAGAACAACACAAAGGTACTTACGAGGCACGCAGAGCAGGTCAGGATCTCCGAGGAAGAAGGGCAGGCAGACGCACTTGTTGGTGTTCTTGTCGCATTTGGCGCCGACGCCGCAGACGACGCCCTCGCAGCGCTCCTTGCAGCGGCCGTTGACGCACACCTGCGGGTCCTGGCACGGATTGGCGGCCGAGCACTGGTCGGGCAGGCAGCGGCCGCCGGGGAACGGGTTGCCGTTGAAGCCCGACTCGCACTTGCAGGTCGGGCCATCGCGCGCCACGATGCAGTTCGAGTTGGGGCCGCACAGGAAGCCCTCGCACATGGAGATGCAGTCGCCGTTGGGGCCCTCTGCGTAGCCGGGGTGGCAGCGGCACCAGGCGGCGTGGTCCTCGGCCTCGCAGTAGGCGTTCGAGCCGCAGGGCAGGGCGTTGCACGGGTTCACGCACTCGCCGGAGTCGGTACAGGCGAGGTCGCCGGGGCACTCGTCGTCAGAGTGGCACTCGACCTCCTCCCTTCGGTTGCATGTGTCGATGAAGGGGTCGCCCTCGGTGCCAGGGGGGCACTCACACTTGAATGTGCCGATCTCGTTTATGCAGATGGCACCCTGGCCGCAGGGGTTTTCGCGGCACTCGTCGATGTCCACGCAGCCGGCGGGGCCTCTGTTGACGAAGCCGGGCTGGCACATGCACTGAGGGGGATCCGAGGGCGTGCACTTGCTGTTGATGCCGCACGAGAAGGCTTCGCACGGACTCTTGCATCGGTTGTTGTCCTGGTTGTCGACGAAGTAGGGCGGCGGGCATACGCACTTCCCGGGCTGGACGCAGCGCTCGTTCACGAGGCAGTCGGCGTCACTGGAGCACTTTTCCTGGGCCTTCGAGCAGCCAGTGGTGTAGGCGTCTCCCGAGGAGTCGGGCGGGCAGCGGCACTCGAAGCCGCCTACCTGGTTATAGCATTCGGCGCCGGGACCGCATGGCAGGCGCCCGTTGGGGAGGCGCGCCACGCACTCGTCGACGTCCTGGCAAGACCCGTCAGGGAGGGTGGTGTACCCGGAGGGGCAGGCGCAGTAGCTGAGCCCACCCTGGATGGTGACACACTCGGCGCCCGCGGGACACCGGTTGCCCAAGGAGCAATTGGCCAGCACGCAGTTCCCGTCCACGATGCGGTACGGAGGCAGGCACGTGCACTCCAGCGTGTTGCACTCTGAGGGGAGGAAGGCATCCTTTAGGAAGTGTTTTTGGAGGAAAGAATGCGATAGGTATAGTATCAGTACACAAAAACGTTATTTTGCAACCTAATAAATGCCTCAGGCGCTGACTACTTACTTTCGCAGAGGCTGAAGGGGTTCCCGACGTAGCCGGGCAGGCACTGGCAGTCGTAGGACCCGGGCAGGTTCTTGCAATTGGCGTTGAGGCCGCAGGCGAGCTTGCCGCCCACGGTCTCCAGGCACTCGTTGATGTCGCGGCAGCTACCTGTCTGAGGGTCGCGCACGTAGCCGCGCTGGCACACGCACACGTTGGCGCCGAGGGCCTTGTCCTCGACACACTGCTCCCCCGTCGGGCAAGGGCTGGAAATGCTGCAGTCGGGGCTCTTGACGGCGATGCAGCCCTCGCGGGCAGCGTCGCCCTCGAATCCCGATGGGACACTCGCACGTAAACTTGCCTGGCTCGTTCCTGCAAACCGCGCCCTTGCCGCACGGGTTGTTCACGCACTCGTTCACGTCTGTGCAGCCGAACACGCCGATGGGATTGCCGGAGTAGCCCTGCGCGCACAGGCACTTGGGCTGCCCGTTGATCAGCTTGCACTCGGCGTTCGGGCCGCAGCGAACGTCCTCGCATGGGTCTGCAGGGGAGGCAAGGCTGCGTTAGTAAGGGCAAATAAACAGAAAAAGAAAGCGTAAGAGTGATATCACACAGGACATTAAGCTCCCAAAATACAGTTGGAAACAAGACGACGACTACTTACGCCTGCAGTCGTCGCCGATGTTGGGCTCGGGACACATGCACTGGTTGGCGAGGCAGAGCGCGTTGCCGGGGCAGTCGTTGTCGTCCGAGCACTTCATGATGTCCAGGCACTGCGTGAAGGGGTCTGGGTCGGCCACCGTGTTGGGCGGGCACGAGCAAGTGAAGGAGCCCAGTGTGTTGGTGCAGAGGGCGCCAAGCCCGCACGTCCCGGGCCGCCGGCACTCGTCCACGTCTGCGGGGGGCGGGGGAGAGAGGGGGGAGAAAAGGGGGAAGTTAGCGAAGTCATTCTCACCGAAGGACGTTCTATTGCACTTATCAGCTCTGGAGTCTGTAACATCAATTATTACGTTTTACTTATTCATCTACTTCACTGACTTAGTCTTTATCCAAATCAGGGGGAAAGACATCTAAAACGAGAAATACACAAACATTAAATAGTTCATAAACGTTATCTCATCCACTTAGACCAAGACATCTCGACCAATCCACCAGTCATTAGACTCTAGACAGCGTTAGTCGGCGTCGACCAGTTTTACCAACACGCGTCGAAGACTTCATACTAACCACACTCCACTTCGGGGTTGCCGCCAAGGGGCTCGGGGCACGTGCAGCTGTAATTTCCCCGTGTGTTGGTGCACTTGGCGTTCTTACCGCAAGGGAACGGGTAGCCAAGGCACTCGTTAACATCTGCGCATGCAACGAGCGGCGGCGGGACGAGAGGGATGGTTAGTTCAGTCGGTTATGGCAACGGTGGTTAGGGGACGTCTATGGGCTTTGCTTTGGTTGGTTAGTTGGTTAGTTTAGCTTAATTTGTTCATGCAGTTTTTGTCATTATGTTAACTGGATATTTACTACAGTTTGTTATCTAGCAATGTTAATCTTGTTAATGTTATAAGGCAATGCATGCAATATTAAGAACATAAGAGTGTTATATAAGAATAAATGCGCTCAAAAGCATGCTGGCTGTGCAATGCTTGTTGAAATTGCAGCTAATGTCAGTATCAAAATGCATATCGCTGACCTACACTTACCTTTGCGATTAGACATTGCTTTAGTACTATCCACATAACATGCTTTTGTTTCTTAATTTAAAAAAAATAAGCGTGACAAGCCATGCAAATATTAACGTCTTCTCGTTACCATAAGCTTATAACTAAATGAATAAACAAAAGTTCCCGATACCTCAAACTTAAGAGAGAATCCAAGTTAGAAGACAAAACTAAGCCTCCAACTTACCGAGACATTTCGTGTTTGGATTTCCTGAGAACCCTGGCGGGCACTGGCAGGTGAAGGAGCCCAGGGTGTTGGTGCAGACGGCGTTGTCGCCGCACTGCCCCGAAGGACGGTTTCCTGCCGTGCATTCGTCCACGTCTGGGGGAGCGGTTGGGGACGGTGAGCGATTGGTTTATGGTAATGAGGGTAATGATTCAATCCATTAGTTTCAACCCTTTGGTTTGTCTGTCTTATCCCCCCACTTATACATACATACATTAAATAGATGCATATACTCATACATACAAACACACAAATACATATATATATAAATATATATATATGTACATACATATATATATACACATATTCCTCCATCCCTCCTTCCTCATTCCTTCTCCCCTCGTCCCCTCACCCACATACTCACCAACGCATCCCGCGGTGATGTCCTTAGGGTCGTAAGTCCAACCGGGATCACACATGCACATCGCCTCTACGCCATCGGGCTTGCAGGTCGCGTGTGGTCCGCACTCAACGCCTTCACACGGAGCTGAAGAAAAACACGAGCGTAATTTTGTTATTAATTTTGAAATCTTTTCGATGTCTAATGGAGAGAAGTAGAGGTTTGTGATGATGGTTCTGATAGCTATGGGTAAGATGATGGTTATTGTTAGTAAAGTCATTCAATTGTTAGTAAAATGGCATGCTCTCTTTTCCACTAACATCTCCCATGCAGTAAAGCAGTTTCCCAACGTCAGCTTCAATAACATTACACAATTAAAGACATCTATCTATCCGTGTATGTGTGCGTGCGTGCGTGTGTGTGTGTGTGTGTGTGTGTGTGTGTGTGTGTGTGTGTGTGTGTGTGTGTGTGTGTGTGTGTGTGTGTGTGTGTGTGTGTGTGTGTGTGTGTGTGTGTGTGTGTGTGTGTGTGTGTGTGTGTGCGTGCGTGCATGGGCGTGTGTGTTTGTATGTATAAAACCAACAATCTTAGCGTGTTCTTATAAAAGCAGCCCCCTCTTATAACTCCTGACTAGCCACTGGTTCTGAGCATTGTTTACACTCGTGACGTCACACCCGAATGCTGCTCGCCTAACTGTCCGCGAAGTGTTGACAGTTCCGCCCGCTGACCGTGCTAATAACCTCTGCCAAGTTAAAAGCTGAGGCAAGATCTGGCTTCCCTTTTAGATATATAAATTGGACATTTTTCTTTTGCATTTTGGTTTATTTAAGGTTTAGGAATATCTGGTTTTAGATATATAAATGTTATCTGCTCAAAGCGATGGTTAATTTTAATCATGCTAAGAGATGAGAGAGGAAGATAAATAGATAGCCAGACAGACAGACAGAGATAAATAGCTAGATAGATAGATAGACAGAGAGAGAGAGAGAGAGAGAGAGAGAGAGAGAGAGAGAGAGAGAGAGAGAGAGAGAGAGAGAGAGAGAGAGAGAGAGAGAGAAGGGAAAGAGAGAGAGAGAGAGAGAGAGAGAGAGAGAGAGAGAGAGAGAGAGAGAGAGAGAGAGAGAGAGAGAGAGAGAGAGAGAGAGAGAGAACAAGACATCGATCAAAAGAAAGAAAGCTAGAAAGTGACACAGCGAGAAGAACGATTGTCCGAACACAGAAAGCAAACCACCGGGTAAACAAGCAAACAAAACAATAACAAGACACAACACCCCTCCCCAAAACAAAACTCCAAAAACAAACAAGTTAGTAATTAAAAGCACTCACGCATGCACTTGACTAAGGGGTCACCCGACAGCGGGAACGGACACGAACACACGAACGACCCGAAGGTGTTGGTGCACTTGGCTGCCTCGCCGCAAGGGAACGGCTCCGACAGGCACTCGTCCACGTCTGCGGGGTGGGGGAGCAGGGGAGGTGGGGGGGGGGAGAGTAGGAAAGGGGGAGATGGGGGTGGGAGGGGGAGGAGATGAGAGGGGGAGGGGAGGGGAGGAGATGAGAGGGTGAGGGGAGGGGGTAGTAGGGGGAGGGGGGGGGGGGAGGGGGGAGGGGGAGGGGAGGGGGGAGAGTGGGAAGGGGAGATGGAGGTGGGAAGGGGACGGGGAAGGAATAGGAGAAGGGAAGGGGACGAGGAGGAAGGTGGGAGAGGGAGAAGGGGGAAAGTGAGGTGGGAGGGGGAGGGGGGGGGGTCAGGAGGAGCGTTGGGTAGGGGAAGCAAGGATATTGGAGGGGAGGGGAGGGGGAAGAGGGAAAGTGGGAGGGGGTGAAGAAGATCCGAAAAGGGGGGAAGAAAGTAAGAGGAGGAAATGGGAGAAGGAGAAAAATAAGAATAAGAAAGTTTATGATAGAGGTTGCAAAGGGAGACGGAAAAAAAATAAAAAAAAGGAAGGAGGGAAGATGGGGGGGAAATTAGGTTGGGGGCCGGGGGGGGGGGGGGGGCGAGTAAATTTCACGGGATAATTTTGAGTGTGGGAAAGGGGGGGGGAGTAGGGGCGGAGGGGGGGGTGAGTCATGGGGTTAATATTATGTAGATTACTTACGGTTGAGCTTGAGATAATGACTGTGTTAGTAATCATATTAAGCTAATTTTGGTTAGTAAGCAAAATCATGCATAGCATGCACGGCTGTTAGTTTTATTTGTTGTTAAAAAAACATGAGTTCACATAATGCACACGCATACTCACAAACATAAAATGAATATACATACATACATATACACACAGATATGCTAGCGTTATATGTATATCCACAATAAATTTGTAAACATATATGCTTATATAGAAACATACATTAATACACACACACACACACACACACACACACACACACACACACACACACACACACACACACACACACACACACACACACACACAAACACACACACACACACACACACACACACACACACACACACACACACACACACACACACACACACACACACACACATATATACATACACACACACACACACATATATACATATAAATATATATATATATATATATATGTATGAATGGATGTATGCATGTATACATATGCCTTACACACAAACAAAATCACGCACACACAAGCCCCTACCTTTGCAAGCTGAGTCGGGCGGGTTCCCGATGAAGCCGAAGTTGCAGGAGCACTGGAAGCTCCCGGGCACGTTCTGGCACTGCGCGTTGGGGCCGCACGGAGAGAGCCGGCACTCGTCCACGTCGCGACACTCGGCACCCACGGCCTGGAAGCCATCGCGGCAGGAGCAGACACCAGCCTTGCACTCTGCATTATTCACGCAGTCGAAGTTCAAGCGGCACAGGATGTCAACGGCAGATTGCTTGCACGCGACGTCGGGAGTGGGGCTGGGACTATACCCCTGAGGGCACAAGCACGTGAATCCTGGCTGGGCATTCTGGCACACGGCGTTGATGCCACACGGTCGGCTGAAGGCCGTGCACTCGTCAATGTCTAAGAGAGAGGGGGAGAAAGGATTTTTTTTTATGTCTAATTCTTATGTATGCCAATGCGATGTCTCAAAATAACAGAATGAAGAAACAAGGAAGACAATAGTATATGAGGATAACCATAATATTATCGATGGAAAAATAACAATAATAACAAAAATAAAACAAACGGCAACAACGACAGTCACAAAAAAAAAAAAAAAAAAAAAAACAGAAAAAAAAAGTTCCTTCAACTCACCAACGCATCCGATGTAAGGGTCTCCAGTGTAGTACTCTTGGCACTGGCACGAGTAGCTGCCCACGCTGTCGATGCAGACGGCGTTGGCACCGCAAGGGTTGCTTTGGCACTCGTCGACGTCTGTGAGTGACCGGAAGAAGGCGTTAGAACAAAGTTGTGGAATTATTTACACTCGTGGAAGGACCGATGGTACGACACGGACGAAAGGGGATTTAGATTGTAAATTGTGAATAATTCTGATAATAATAATAACGACAAGAATAATGATAATATTAAAAATAATAATAATATCAATAATTATGATAATAAAACAATAAGAATCATACCAACAATTATAAAAGCAATAATATTAATATTGATATTCAATGAAAACAAAACCAAAATAACGAATATTGAATTCATCTCAAGTTTCGATTTTTTTTTTTTTTTTTTTGTTCCTGTAAGAATGCAAAGTACAGTGCAGTACATCCTTGAGAATTAAAGCATTTGCACACTGAGTCACAGCAGACAAAGCAATGTAATGCCACTATCCCGCTAAATATACTGAAGGCTCATATCCCTCGTAACTTACTGAACAACTGTGGAATAAACAATATTGAGCATTGTGAGTTAAATACAGCAAAGCCAAGTTAACACTCTAAATCTAACCAAAACGTACGCTATGCGATGTTAATACCACCCTTAACACTGTTATTGTTAAAGTGTAGTCGACAAAATACTTATTAGTCTAATTGTTCCAAAGGTTAATTGGCGTAATTCCGGTGTTAATTTGTAAAAATAAAAGTGTATAAAAAAATGGCGATCCTTTTTTTGTTACCCTGACAAAAAAAAAATCTAATCATAAAATTAATAATAATAAACACATACCTAATTCTCGATATACAATATTTATACAGTAATGCAACTGGAATACCTAAAATATATATCAATATATGCATATACAAAAAGATAAAAGGTCTTTGTAACGTCAGTTTGTACAGTCAGACACAAATATTCATTACAGAGCTGAGGATACAGTGAATTGACAGAAGACATTATATAAAAAAAATACTTTTGAATTCAAGAAATACATTACATGCAGTACAGAGTCTTATAGATTATTCAGAAGTTCCTTTTACAATAGCTACAAGATACAGTAAATTTGCATTACGCATATGCAACAACTAACACGCACACACACGAACATTCAAGTACAATAATTAGCGGAAAATAAATACTAGGAAAGAACACATACAGAGGAAATCTACACATCATTCACATCCAAAAGAAACATACACAATGAGCAACAAAGCAAGACCTTAAAACAAACAGAAATAGTAACAAAGATGCACTACAGAAGTCCTTTTCGTCGCGCTGTTCATCGGATGCCAGAAGTGACATTGACGGGTGTCGTCCTGGTGTCATATGTCATCTTGCGTGTCCAGTGGAAAAGTGTGAGTCTTGAGAGACAGTCGGTGATCGCGAAATGGGTGTTTGGGTGAGGCAATAGAGTATACGTGTATAAATATATATATATATATATATATATATATAATATATATATACATATATATACATATATATACATACATACATACATATATATATATATATATATATATATATATATATATTTATATATATATACATATATATACATATATGTACATATATATATATATAATATATATACATATATATACATATTTATATATAATATATATATATTATATATCTATACATACATATATATATATATATAAATATGTATACATACATATATATATATATATATATATATATATATACATATACATATATATATGCATACATCGGTTTTTTACGTGCTGATAATGAGTAAAAATCGTCAAAGTGTTTGCTGGATCAATAACTCTCAAGTCCAGTTTTCTTCTTCTTTTCTCTGGTGCTTGTAGAGCAAGTACAAGCTGTGTTGGTCCAAGGAAGAAAGTCAGGCAAGTTGCATAACGTCTTGTAATTAAGCGCAAGTAAACATGGGCTTTGGAGCTAAAAAAGGAAAGGGGAAAAATACATAGGTCGCTAATCGACAGAAGTGCAGAAAAAATCTAAATACAAGAAGGAAAAGTTTCCTCAAGTCGCTCGCAGAGAAAGACATTCTTCTCATTCCTCTTGTCACAAACGCTTGAAGATGCTACGGTATTTCCTCCAGCGCCCCTGGCGGGAGGAAACGGAGGAGAAGGATGGCGAAAGATCTTCGTTCAGAGGAGGAGGCGAAGGAGAGAGAAAGCAAGGTCCAAGGCGAGGGTCCTGGAGCGTCGGAAGGGCGTCGTCGGGAGAAGGAGGACGGGAGGCTACTAACTGCTGCAGGCCACGTCGCCGTCGCCCTCGAAGCCGCGCGGGCAGTAGCACTTGTATGACCCTGGGACGTTCATGCACTTGGCATTCTCTCCGCAGGTGGAGGCCAGCCCGCACTCGTTCACGTCCGTGCACTTCTCGCGAGGTTTCCCCGAGAAGCCGGCGGGACAGCGGCACTCGTACGAGCCCGGCGTGTTGATGCACGTGGCCGCCGCGCCGCACGGGAAGCTCCAGTTCGACGCCGCCTGGCTGATGGCGTTCTCCAGCGCCTCCGGCAGCAGGCTCTCGAACAGGTCGTCGACGAGGGTGACGTCGAGCGTGACGGTGGTGGTCGTCTCGACGCCGTCGTCGTCGCGCTCGGAACTCGGGTCGACGCACTCGTTCACGTCTTCCAAGGTTAGCGTCGGACGGATTAGTTTCCCTGACTCATTATCCTCGGGTTTTTTTTTAGTAGGTTAGGCCATAAATGTGCTTCTAAAAGTGTATGTTGTGTTGATTAATTCACCATGATTCTCCGGTAAGCTAGTAATTAGTGCCTGCTATCATTACATTAGCATGATACGCGTCATTAGTTTCAACGAAACTACCCTTTGTTTGAAAAGCTATACTGGCTAACTCTGTTACGGAATTAGTGAGACAAAGTACAAAATACTGATTACCCCAAAATAGAAGCTATGTTATTACTATCTCTAACAAACTACCCCCGCCCCCCCTAAATAAATGTCGAAAAAACTCTCCCCGTTTTCTTTACCTTGGCAGGCGCCGTACATGTTGTAGGGGTCACCGATGTAACCGGGAGGGCACGCGCAGGTGTAGTTGTTAACTCCGTCCACGCAGATGGCGTTGGCTGCACAGGGGTTACCTGCGCATTCGTTGATGTTCTGTGGCAAGATCGTAAAATTTGGATAATTAGTGACATGACGAAAGAAAACAGTTTCTATTTCTCATATGGAAGGAATGGAAAAGCCATTTTCCCATGCCAGCTCCTTTCCGCTCACCTGACAGCCTGCCCTCGAGTAAGCATCTCCTTCGTATCCGAGCGGGCACTCGCAATCGTGTCCTCCTTCGCGGTTCCGGCACTTGGCCAGGGGACCGCAGACGTCGGCGCGTTGGCACTCGTCGTAATCGGCACACTAAGGGGGGAGGGAGGAAGGGAAAGATATTAATTATTTGTGTTTTCCGATTGCATTTATCCTTCAGTTCCTCTATATTAGCTCAAGAAAACAGCTACATCAATAAACGGACAACACAGACATAAAATAAGATATAGACTTACCCCATCGTAAGGGTTGCCAACGAAGCCATCCGGACACGTGCAGGTGTAGTTGCCGTGATGGTTGGTACAGATGGCGTTACTCCCGCACGCGGCCGGGTCGTCGCATTCGTTGATGTCTGCGGCAGAAGGAAAAGTTATATTAGTATCAGGATGATGGTGATGGTGATAATGATGGTGATGGTAATGGTGATAATGATGGTGATGATAGTGCTGGTGATAATGATGATGATGGTTCGTGTGTGTGTGTGTGTGTGTGTGTGTGTGTGTGTGTGTGTGTGTGTGTGTGTGTGTGTGTGTGTGTGTGTGTGTGTGTGTGTGTGTCGCCGCAACAACATTGCAATCCTATAATTCAAAGACAACCATACCAATCAATTTAAAAACCCTTTTCCTATCCCGAAACAATCATAATAACACAGGTGATGATACAAAGCTCGCAACATCATCTCTTGTGTTTTTTTCCCTACAATTTAATCCCAAAATGAGAACCAGTTCCTCCGAAAACGAAGCCGATAAGAATCCGTCTTGCATATCCTCGGCAGGCAAGTTGATCGCCGGCCTTCGCGCAAGACAAATCCTCTTAATAATTATCCCCAAACTGCTACATAATTGGTCTAATTATCCGACGCGATCTATTATCCGGTCGCGTCGTATTAAGCAGAAGTCCTTCGGTTCCTGCGTTTTTACAAGATCAAAATGGCTCCAGGCGAATTTTACATCGTTCCCACGTCTAATACAAGGCGCGGGCGAGATTTCATGGAGTTACCATCCTTATTGACGGGGGAGATAGGGTTCACATCCGCTTGGCAGGAGCTTCAAGGTAAGTTTCTGGCGCTTAACCTATGGTCGATTTATACGACCGACACCTTTTTTTTTATGCCATTGTCGTCCTTACGGCGGTATCGCATTGGGGTCATAGTTCTAAAAAACGGCATTTGATCCTTCGAATCCGGAATTTTGTTTGTTTTTGATCAGGATAAAGCGTGGGAGAAACACATCGGAAATATTGTTATAAATCATCTAAACAAAAGGAGGTTTGCCTGAACTTCAAGTATATTCTCGTATAGCAAAGGTAAAATACATCCATAAAAAGGAAAATAAAGTGTATCCTTGTTCACTTCACTTTTCATTTACGTTCGCGACCAGTGTTGCCAGATCCCATTCGATGGAAACCTGCGATAACAAAGTTTATTACTAGAGGTTTCTCACGACCTAGCGATTGGTAACATTTGGCAAAAAAAATGACCCTCGGGATGGAAATCATTAAAGGAAAAGAAAAAAAATATTTCACGTGGCGATAAGCATCTAAATTCCTTTTTCTTTTTTCTTTTATTTTTAATGATGAGCATTTGACCTTCTGACAATGTGACCTAAGGTATCTGGCAACTATGTCGTCGGCCGCTACCCGCTGACTTTCTACATGCGCGCGAGGTCAAAGGTCGCCGCCAGTGTGTCACGGAGACCTGGGGGGGGGGGGATGGAGGGGGGGTAACGTCACGTTCTCGGCCACTCGTCTAAAGAACAAAATGGTTGTTGTTGATATTTATAGGCTATGGGTGCTTCTTCTTCTTCTTCTCTTTTCTTCTTCTTCTTCTTCTTTTCCTCCTCCTCCTCCTTGTTCTTCTTCTTGTTTTTATTGTTGTTCTTCTCGTTCTTCTCCTTATGCTCATTTCTCTTCCATTCCTCTTTCCAAAGTGTCTCTCCCTCGCGTTCCTTTCAAGGAATCATCAATTCCTCTCGGAACTTTCTCACAGCGCGCGAGTCAAAGGTCTTGCCGGACTGTAACCGACCTGTGTCAAGGTCCTTAGGCATTTAACATCACTTGTCTGCTCTCTGTCTTCAGTGAGTTCGTGCTGTATATGGTAGCATCCTCATTATGTTATGTGAGATTTATTGGCCATAATAATTGTTTTTAATTTTAATGATACATCGTCATGAAACGCGATGTGTCTAATGAGAGAATAATATTAATGAAATCGTGAATTAGGTACGTGGTATTTTGGTGATGTTTTAGCAGTGATAAGAGATGATCCGTCCTAACACACACGCACGTAAACACACACACACACACACACACGCACACACACACACACACACACACACACACACACACACACACACACACACACACACACACACACACATACACATAATCACACCCAGTACAGCGACACTTCTCAGCCTCTCTCCCCTGCCCCTGCTCCTTCCCCTTCCCCTGCCTCTTCCCTAGCCCCTTACCCTACTCTTTCCCCTACCCTGCCTCTTCCCTTGGCCCTTCCCCGGTCTCTTCCCCTTCCCTGCCTCTTCCCTTGGCCCTTCCCCGGTCTCTTCCCCTTCCCCTGCCCCTTCCCCTGCCCCTGCCCCTG